>NW_007727889.1:33648-78559 GCF_000696425.1 Galeopterus variegatus
CCTGAGATGCCCTCAGTCAAGGCTGGTTTTGTGCTTACAGAGGTCACCCGAGGGAAACAGGAGAAAAAGAGGCAGGCGGGTGGCCCACACCGAGCAAATTGTTCCTGGGGGTCTGACCTCATGGCTATGTTAGATGTCAGGACAAGCGAACCTTGTAAATATCACTAAGAAAGCAACACAGTGAGTGTTTAACAGATCACATTATACCTAGAAGACAGATGAAAAAAAAAATCAACTGCCCTAATGTCGTATGAATGACTGCTGATGATTTGGAATAGAATTTTAGTGACAGCTGCTGTATTATCTCAAACAATTTAGGCCAAACTGAAGATGATGTGCAATGGAAAACTTTTAGATCGAGAAGCTATTTGTGATGAAGAAGAAAATGGTGTTGGATATATATGAACAGTTCAAATAAAATTATTTTTATGGTGGGAGAGGTAGGAAAAGGTATTATATCAAAGTTAATATATTTTATTATGTGATTTAAAATATGTGTGTGATAGTAAATTACTAAAAAATAAATAGTAGAAGTTGATGTATACAAGTTGGTAAAAAAAACTTTTGGGTCTTTTTGGGAAAATAGGAGATTGCCTTGTATCTGGGAATATATAGTGTGTATAAATATATATATATTTGGATCTTTTTGGGAAAATAGGAGATTGCCTGATATCTGGATATATGATATTTCTTATAAGTTACAAACCTATTTTGTTCATAGGTAAGCTTATCAGTCAGTAATCTAATCTTGTTTTAAGTATGTTTCTAACAGACTTAGTTATCTGGTTTCTTGGCCTAAAACCATTAAAAATAGAGCTGTTAGATAGGAGTTTCTAGAACTTGGCACACTGGCAGTAGCAGAAAGTGGCAGGTGACAATCCAATAATGAGGGTGGAGACTGAAAATATAAAATATGTGCATGAGAACAAAAAAAAAAAAGAGCAGTCTGAGCAAAGAGCCATGATCCTTCAGATTCCCCAAGAGAGGTTAGAGAGAGCACCGCCACGTCAAGGATGGTGGTGACCGTGCCACTTCAGCAAACACTGATTTCTAAGGTAGGAAAGTGAATCAGACGTTTTTAAGATTTCTTTTTTAAATGGTTACGATAGAAAAGGGGTTTATCAAGGAGTAAATCTCACTTATCTGGAAATTTTACTTATTAAGCACCTTATTCCAAATAGCCTGGGTAAATGAGGTGTCCCTTTGTAGATTCTTTACTGTGATTCTCTGTGCGTGTATTTATATATATCTAACAAAGGAGGATTGGGTATCAAATACAACCAACTGAAACAACCACTAAGTTTTATCAGTTTATTTATGATATTCTTTTTACCAGTAAGCCAACATTTTGCTTTTTAAAGAACCTACTTAATCACTTTCTTTGTTTAGTAACAATTTTCTCGGTGTAAGATGTATATCTTATATTAGAATTCTTACTGTTGCTTCCTAGAGTGTGATATTTTAAAACTCAAAGGGAGGGGAGAATTTCCAGCAAGTTGCTTTATGTTTAGACATTTGAGAAAGTTTTGTCTGGAATAAATATCTTTAGTTTCCAGTAGTAGGGGAATTGGAAAAATTGAGTCAATTTCTTTCAGTATCTACCTACAGAGATTGTAGAAAATAGACTTTTGTGGATCAGTAGACATTCATTCATTACATGAATATTGAAGCCAGGTGCTGAGCTCAGTGTACTAATCTAAGATACTGTCAGCGATATGGGCATCCTAGAAACAGCGAAGTTAAAACATGGGGAAAAAGGCTGACGGTGATTATAAGGTACTATAGACATTCATTCATTACATGAATATTGAAGCCAGGTGCTGAGCTCAGTGTACTAATCTAAGATACTGTCAGCGATATGGACATCCTAGAAACAGCGAAGTTAAAACATGGGGAAAAAGGCTGACGGTGATTATAAGGTACTAAATATTGAAATATGCATCGTGATTTCAGAGTTGATAAGATGTGGGGAAAAAGTCTGTCTTAGAATTGATGTAACATAGTGATAATGATAGTAGCTAACAGCGTGAATGCTAACCACATGCCAGACACTGCTCTTAATGCTTTATAGGGATTAACTCACATTACCTCACAACAACCCCATCAGGCAGATATTACTATTATCCCCAGCTTAAAGTTGAGGAAATTGAGGCACAGAGAGAGATGAGTAACTTGTCCAAGGTTATGTGCTTAGTTAGTGGTAGGAGTGGGGTTTGAGCTTAGACAGGACTTAGTTTCAGAGTGCGTGTTCTTAACTGCCACACATACCTCTTGACACTGTTGGCACTGTCGGCACTGTTGTTATCATCCCCATTTTACAGATGAGGACATTGAGGCTTGAAGGATTAAGCAGTAATCCAAAATTAAGCTGTTAATAAGTGTCAGAGGCAGGACTTAAACTCAAGTCTGACTCTGAAACCTTGACTGTAGTGCTCTGTCATTATCCTGAGTGTCTATTCCTGTCCTTAGCTCAGTGCCTGAAATGAATAGGCACTTACTAATTATTTGCTTTTGGTGATGACCCTGATTTATTGAAAACTGAATCAACTACTAAACTTTTGCTACCAGAATAGCAATTCATGTAACTTAAATGAGTACTCTCTTAGGTTATTAGAATATTGAGTAGCACTGTTAAATACTAAAGAATGAGATAATGGTGAGCTAAGAGAATGATTACACAGTCTTTAGTGAGTTGTCTATTTATATGCACAGCAGTATGCAAGGTCTGGCAAAAACCAAGAAGGTCAAGAAGCATGTAAGATGCGTCTTTTGATAGTCAAAGGGTAGGTAGTCTATTGTAGACACAAACGATATGAAAGTGAACTCACTGGAGAAAATCAGCTGCTGGGTAATTTTCTCTTTGTCCAGCAGGTGTTAGATGAGGCTGAGATGACTGAGGGCTAGAGAAGTACAGGCTTACCTGGAGGAGTGGTAGAAACAGACAAATGCAGGAGAGGATGTCTCACTCACCGGAATATGCCATGGGCTATTCCAGAGTTAGGGACACAGTGGGGAACACAACAGACACAGTTCCCACCTGTGTGGAGCCTACACTCTGATGAGGAAAGACAGATAGTACACAAGTAAAGAAATAAGACTGTCAGTTGAAGCAATCAAGAATTTCAGACATGGATAAATATTGTGAGTTAATAAAATAGGCCAATGTGATGGGGACAGAGTATTCCAGGCAGAAGGACAGCTAGTGCAAAGGCCCTGAGGCCACCATGAGGGACAAGGCTACCATGAGGGAAGAGCAAGTGTGGCTGGAGGACCAGGACGAGATTTGTAGGAAACAAGGTAGGCAGGCAGCCGTGAGCTGGTTGGTCCAGGGAAAGAATTCAAGTTGTTCTAAGTTCAATGGGAAGCACTGGTGGGTTTCAAAGCAGGGGAGAGGCAGCTTTTGATTGGTGTTTGGACCAGTGTTTCTAAAACTATAGTGGAAAACCAGTTGTTTTATTTCTAATCTATTACAGAAGTTTTATAAAATACAAAAAAAATGAATTACCAGAAAAATGATCATGTGTTTGGATGTAACAGCAATCTTGTCCCCTCTTAGACAGTAACAAGCAGCACCTGGACTGTGATCAGTACATGGACTGTGCTTTTAGTGGCATCTTTTTAGAAGGACTTCTCTGGTTACTGTTTAAAGAATAAATAGTCTGTAGGTGGATGTATTGGTTGTCCCTCTTAGTTGCAGACAATAGCATCTATTCTCACTAATTTAACCCAAAAGGGATTATTATGAGATACGGGTGGCTTGACAGAATCATTGGGAGGACTGAAGAAACAGATGCTGGGCTTAGCTTCTAGGACGTAGCTTCCAAAAACTAAGGATTTGGGCCGGCCCGGTGGCGCACTGCTACAGTGCGCCGCTTGGGAGCGCGGCGGTGCTCCCGCCGAGGGTTCAGATCCCACATACAGACCGGTTCCCGCTCACTAGCTGAGCGAGGTGCGGGTGCAACACTGAGGGTTGCAATCCCGTTGCTGGTCCCGGTCTGGTACGGGCGCGACACTGAGGGTTGCAATCCGTTGCCGGACACGAAAAAAGACCAAAAAAAAAACTAAGGATTGGGCTGCCTAGGAGGCTGCTGCCTCTGCCACAAACAGGATACTGCAAAGTAAAGCTGCCACAGCTACCAGCTCCAGAGTCACACTGCCTCTAGCAGAGTCAGGAAGCTGTGCCCTCACAATGGACGCTTTCCCTCTTCTCAGCTGCCCCCACAACTTGGGCCTGAACCATCTTTCCTGTGTGGTCCCATTTAGGCAGAACTGAGTCACATCCGGAGCCCTAGCTGTGAGGTGACCTGGAGAAGGTTGCTTTGGGCTTTCAAGCCTGATGTGCTAGACAGGGGTTGGGATGGGTCCTGAGCAAGCCAGTCTTTAGTGTGTGCCATGGAGGCAAGAATGTTGGTGGGGAGCCTGTGGCAGGGCTGGTAAAGGCCCTCCGCCACACTCTCTTGGGGAGGATTTCACTGGAGTTCTTCATTAGTGTTAGTAGTTGCAGTGAATAGAGAACCACTATATCATCAGTAGTCCTGGTTTGTTCATTTGGGTGCCTTGTACTTAAGGCTCCGGGCTCATGCCATCTGCAGTAGGAAAGGCTGTCTTGGGATTATAAAGGAAGAACTGGGGTGTAAGCATCCCTGCTTATAGAGGCAGCTACTATTTTACAAGGTTGTGTCTGACTCTGCTCTCTTGTTTAACTGTTCAAGTTCAACCCATTTGCTTTTGTGAATGGCTAGTTCACTGTTCGCTCGCTGATGCCCACTTTAGAACCTGGGGCGGCCACTTCTCCCCCTCATGTCCCCGAAAACCTCCGTGAGGGTATTTGGCTAGAGTGTATTCTAAACAAGAGGGTTGTGGTGGGGCATGATTCTCAAGGTGAGGGCCCAGGACTAGCAGCTGCACCGGGCCCTTGTTAGAAAGGCAGTTCTGGGGCCGCCACAGACCCACAGACCTACTGAACCAGAAGTGTGGGGCGGGGGTGGGGGTGGGTCGGAACTTCCTGTCTTCACAAGCTGCTCCGTCTGGCCTCTGAGAACCCCTGTGGTGGGAGGGAGCTGGGTGACAGGGGTCTTGAGTGCCAAGCTCATCCAGTGGGCAGTGAGCCCTGGCGTTTGATCACAGGAGCTGCAGCCCGGCGAAAGCTGAACTGCGGGAAGCTTCCTCCAGCAGCACGAGTGAAGGAGAATGAACATTTTGCTTGCTTTTCACCTTTATATAGACATTAATTAATAAAATCCCAGAATTCCTCAAGATGGGGAAAGCTAACAAAGTCTTAATTTTAATTCTTTTTATTGTAATTCTGGAAAACTGATGATAAATTATGGGAAACAATAAAAAGATTATAGTATTACATTGCACTTAGACATTTTATAATTTAAATTACTTTCTATTTACATATTATAAACATATTATACATATTATAAATATTCTTGTTTAGTTATTCAGAGAGAATGAATAAATTTATTTCTCAAAAGAAATTGTAAAGCCAGCCCAGCGGCAACCACCGAGCCACTGTAGGAAGTGCTCTGGGCTCTCCCGAGCCGGGGCAGTGGGGGGCTTTGGGCCTCGGCTGCACCCCCCTGACACGTGCAGCCAGCCCTGTCATGCCCACCAAGCCACAGCAAGAAAGGCCCTGGGTTTCCAAGCTAGGATGGAGGGGGGCAAGGGCTTTTGCTGCACCCCCTGACATCTGCACCCAGCCCGGCAATGACCAGGCCACCACTGGAAGCCCCCTGGTCTCCCATGTAGGAATGAGGGGGGTGCCTCAAGCCTCAATCCCACCCATCCTCCTTCCTCTTTCTTCCATCCCATTTCCTTCCCCTTTCCCCTCTCCCCCTCCATCCCAACTGCACCACAGCAACATCCTGGAGTGTGAAAAATAATATAATTACATTAAAAAAAATTGTTTGCCCCAACTACCCTTAAAAAAAAAAACTGTAAACTTAGTATCAAAAGTGTTAGATGGGAGACTGTAAGTACTCACGGAGGAAGAAAGTGGATTGCTGAACCATTAGGTGAACATGGTGATTTTACTTAAACACACATACCTTTGAAATGAAAATCAAGTAAAATGTGGCATATCCTGTAATGAGGATAAACTGTGGTGTTGGAAGTGTAGTATTAAGAGTTTTGGAACGTAATAAAAAGCTCACTGGCTCACACAGCCAGCGAGGACAGGGGTCCTGCCGTGGATCATCTCCTTCTGTGAACAAAGACAGCGGGGACTGGGCAATTCAGAGCAGTCTTCTGGGATTGGAAAAAAGTACTTATGTTGAAGTGTGATCAATCCCTGCTTAAAAGGGAAATCTCCATATAAGCAGGAAGCTCAGGAAAACGGTGGATTCACAAGTGACTCCCAACGTTTTCATAGTCAACACAGTTTGAAGGAGAGAGTCCTGGGAGGCCCACTCTGAGGCTCGGTTAAGATTGTCAGACTCTTTACTCTTGTGATTGTCACTCAGTATTGCTCCCGCTGAAATCAAAATGCCCACCCTGTTTGATTTGGAATGAAATCATGCTACTATGTAGAATTTTAAATGGTATATTTTGTAGGTACACTCCGTATTTCCTAAAACGACTTCAGATTGTTTTTCACAGAGGAACTTAGATTTTCATACATCATTAAGTAAAAGTGGATTAAAATTTTTATTTCAAGAAGGGAGGTATGTACCATTTGTAACCATATTTGCCTATTTCCTTGATTGCTCAGGGAGAAGACACCCATTATCAGAAAAAAAAATTATGCACTATATGTACCAGTTATGTAAATCCCTTGATCATATGCACAGGTATGCTCTTCGAAATTTGGCAGCTCTCAAAGTAATAAAATATATTAACACCTGTTAAAAATGCAATTCAAATTGAAGAATTTGAATCAATGGTGTGTAATTAATTCTGTTCTTCTTCTTACACTGAATGCAGAAATGGAATATTTCACAGAGACGTAAAACCAGAAAATATACTAATAAAGGTAAGAACTTTTATATGAAAACTTGGTATCAGAATAAAGGTAGAATATAAAAACTTATTCGCTGGATACGCTTTCAGTCCCAGATAGCAGGATAGCATGTTTGTTATAGTTTTTTATTTTTCCCCTCCCAGTTTGGAAAAGATGGCTCATTTAATAAATCCTACCAACATACCTAGAAGAAAATAATAGAAGGTACCCTTCTCACACTACAGACAAAAATTAACTTCTTTCAGATTGTCATTCTAAACACTCTAAATATCAACATGGTAGAGGCAGGATTTGAGCTCTGTCTGTCTCACTCCAAAGCCAACTCAACTACCCGTGTGTTAAGTGTACTATTTGCTGTTTCCCCTGCACTGTTTGACTCATTGTCAGTGGAGTCCTCTGAAGCCATGTGGCTAAAAGAGCCCCTGTGGGTGAGCTGAGCACCAAGCTGCCCGCAGCGCTGGGTGGCCGTGGGAAGCTGGAGGCATCACAAGACATACGACTAGTGTACATAAGTCATTTGCAGAAGCACACTGTGACTTCACAGCTTTCAAAACCCATAGACATTTGGAAATACATGTAAAACATAGCCAGAATGTTTGTAAACATGTTCCACTGAATAGAAACACCACTTTCTCATCTGTTACAGTCACTTTCAGGTGCTTATAAAGCCAGTACTTTGTATTTTACAAGCTAGTTTAGGTGCTAGTTTAGTTTTCCTGCTGGTGCATAAATATTTGATATTATAAATATTTGGTATTACAATAGCTGCATGATGAGATGTTATTTGTCCCTGTTTTTCTCCCCCTTCCAGCAAGATGTCCTGAAATTAGGGGACTTTGGGTCCTGCCGGAGCTCCTATTCGAAGCAGCCCTACACAGAATACATCTCTACCCGCTGGTACCGGGCCCCCGAGTGTCTCCTCACTGACGGCTTCTACACGTACAAGATGGACCTGTGGAGCGCTGGCTGTGTGTTCTACGAGATCGCCAGGTAGCGCTGAGGCCACTCCACCGAGTCCCAATGCAGACGGGGTAGTAGGTCAATGGCTTCCTGCCAGCTCCTTCCTTTATGACCCAGATTTTGCAGTAATCCTGGTTGGGTTTTGGAGTTTTTTTGTTTTTTTTTTTTTTAACTATTCTTTAATTTATCAAAATTTTCTAGGCTTTCATTTTAATTTTTCATGGAGAACAAACGCTGTCAGTTCCTGCTCTTTCCTGGCACATCCCATCCCTGTACCAGAGGGCATCTTCATTGGGCTTGATAATGAAAGGGCTGATGGAGTGTTCTGGAGCAGAGCAGGAGCATGCTTATTGCCACCTCTGGGGGCTGCCATGGGGAGGTGTGAGTGAGCGGGCAGGGGCCTGCTCTGCGAGGTAGTTGTCTCAGGCAGGGTGCTCTGCCCACAGGTGTGAGGATGAGGCACCTTCTGGCACAGTGGACTCTACAAAACCTCAATCCCAACCATTCCATCCCTGGCCTCCAAAACCCCCTTTCTCCCTAGCCTTTGAGCTTTGGTGCTAGAAGGAGCAGTGGCCTGGGGAAGAAGGGATAATAAGGCTTTGTCCCACTCAGAGGTGAGTAGGGTGTTGAGTGAAAGAAGCCTATGGGTAGGGCGGCACCCTCTTTCTCATGGTGGATCTTCAAGGCGGGTGTTGGTGAATGTTACATCTGGGGACACACGTTAGAACAGTACAGCCTAGTGTAGGCAGGGACCTGGGGGTTGTCCAGTCCCACCTGCTCACCTGACCACTACAAAAATATGAACAGATGTACACTTCAAGACACACCCTCCTTTGATTCTAGATCATTTGTATCAATAATTAGTTTGGAAAGCTGAGTGGTGATTTCATTGAAGCTAAAAGTGCCAACAGATTATCCTTTTTCATATGCTAAAATCCCTTGAATTAATTTGGAAGGATGTTAAAGGACTTAGATGTCAAGAACACGGCAGCTAATGGCATCTGACTGGAACGTTAGGCAGCGTCCTCTGAGCTGGTTATGAACCTGTGCCTGGCCAAGGCGTCCTGGTCGTCTCCACTTCAGAGCTGTGTCCTGCTCACCCACATTTTCCTCTTGTCTCTTTTAGTCACAGGTAGTACAGTTTTCTTGAATAGAAGCGAGTCCTACTTCCAGAGCTATAGTTTTAAACTCTTCTTTGTAGCATGTAATATTAATTGAATTTATTTATACAAGTACAAAATCTTTTACCCACAATTCCAAAATCTATAAAAGCTCTGAAAACCAAAAGGTTTCTTGGAACTCATTTGTCCACAAATCTGTTCTGCCCTGCCCTGCATTTGTCAATAAACTTCACGTGGGCCCACGGGAGGCTCGTTGTAGTGGTTGTCTCTCTCAGTTAGTGTGAGTATTCACATCTCACTGCAGTGACTAGTGTGTACAGAGAGGAATTGCGGCTCTGCCTCTTGCCTCTTAGAAAACATGTTCGGACCTCTTGGTAAAGTAGAAGCAGAAAGGCCCAAGCAAAAGGGACGGTGGAACTCTCCAAGCCATGAGGGTCACTGTGTGGGTGAGGATTGTGTGCCCCCAGGGCTGGCAGACCGAGACCCAGCCAGGAAGAGGAGCCCTTGCCCTGTCCTGACCATAGCGCCCTGTTGTGCCCTTCAGTCTGCAGCCCCTCTTCCCTGGAGCCAACGAACTGGACCAGATCTCAAAAATCCACGATGTCATCGGCACGCCTGCTCAGAAGACCCTCACCAAGTTCAAGCAGTGAGTGGGGTGCGCCCTGAGAGCTGCAGCGGGCCCGGACAGCGGCGGAGATGGGCTGTCTGCGCGATGCTCTCGGCCCTCCCTCGCGCGGGCTCCTGCTGCCACTAACAGGGCAGGGCTGCAGGCTCATTTGGACACCAGTGCGGTGGCTGCTCGGACAGAGCCCGTCACCCTGGGGGATTCACAAAGGTGCAGTCTTCCCCGAACATCACAGAAGATTCCTCACAGTCTTTCTGAGGGCCTGAGAGCCAGGTTTTGTCCCCCGAGTATTTACACAGGCTTAGAAACCTTTGGGTGAGAAACGTTCCCCAAGCACAGACTGTACCTGGTGGGGATTTGCTGTGGCCGTCATGCGGTGTTGCCACTAGCACTGACACCCAGACGAGGCACCCACAGGCTCATTCAGATTTTGTTCTGATTGAAGATGAAGCTGAGGCCAGGGAGCTAAGGGGCCTGGGAGGGCTGTGGGCCGAGGGCAGAGAGCTGCACCCGGCAGCTCTCAGCGACTAGGAAGGTGACAAGAGGACAGCTATTTTGGATTCTTTCTTTTTTTTCCTTCATGTCGTTCTTCTTGTGGGAAGGTGATACTAATCTTTTATAGGAAAGGTAGTTTTCTTACATTTATAGCATAACAGATTTCACACCTCCCCCCCGCCTTTAAATAGACTTTAATTTTTAGTTTTAGGTTCACAGCAAAATGGAGTGGAAAGTACAGAGATCTGACTGTCCCCTGCTCCCCAACACGCACAGCCTCCCCCACTGTTAACATCCTCACTAGACGGTCCATTCGTTACAACTGATGAACCTGCACTGGCACATCATCACCACCCAGAGCCTGTCACTTACATTAGGGGCCACACTCGGTGTTGTGCATTCTGTGGGTTTGGACAAGTGCAGAATCACGCTCCTTCTGCAGATTGTAAACTGTTACCTTCAGTGCAGGTCCTTTAGGGTCGTGATGATGGCTCAGCCACATACTGTAATAATGGCGTGATTGTTTATTATCATTGGGCTTTTAATACAGGTCGAGAGCTATGAGTTTTGATTTTCCTTTTAAAAAGGGATCAGGAATACCTCTACTGACAACCAATTTGTCCCCACAATGCCTCTCCCTCCTGCATGCAATGGTGGCCTATGATCCCGATGACAGAATTGCTGCCCACCAGGCTCTGCAGCATCCCTACTTCCAAGAACAGAGGTAGGCTCTCTGGTGGACTCCATGTGACGGATGGCAGGGCCTGGCTAATGAGACCCGTGGGGCATGTGGTGGAGCAAAGGACCGGCCTCTGGAAGATCCCCTGGTTCCTGAGAATAGCTCTCTCTATCCTGAACAGTGGTCGGTGCCTCTTGGAGCCCCCACTGTGCTGTCTTCTGGTATATCTTTCCCCATATGAGGCTGTTAGCAGCTGCATGGCAGGGATAAGGAGGGCTCTCTGGCTGCTTCATGGTTGATGCCGAGGTTCCAGTTAGTGAGACGTCTGGAAGAGCCTGGTGTGCACCCAGCGTAAGCTTACTGTGTGATTTGAGAGCATGGTGGATGTTACCAGGCACTGGAAGTACCTGCTGAACGAGAGTGTAAGAGGCGTCTACTTCATGCCTCTGTACGCTCCTGTGTAACTGGACGTGACAGTTTGACCCCAAACCACGAGTCCCTGGGTGGGTGGTGCAGGCCTATGGCAGGATGATGTCCATGGTTCATGGAGCCTGCTCTGCTCCCAGCCCAGAGACTGTCAGGCTAAGACAGAAAAGAAAAAAACCGTTCCTCAAATAGCTCATGTGGAAAAGAAGAGCTAGTGACAACTCATGTAATGGACAAATGTGGAGACAGAAAGCGAACGAGCAGCTGTGCTCCGCAGGTTCTCAGTGGTGGCCTCTGTTCTCTGTTTCTTCCCTGTAGGGCAATTGAGAAGCAGGCTCTGGCCAGCCACAGAAAGGCTTTCTTTCCAGAGCACCCTGTGGCACTGGCATCACTTGGTAACAACTGGCAAATTCCAAAGGAGGGCAGAAAACAGGTACTCAGTGAAGTCGATGAGCTGGAAGTAGCCCAGCTTAGCGGGGACTGGGCGCTGCTGTGTCTCTCTAAGGAGGAGGTCCTCTGTGGAGGGCTGTGGCAGACCAGGCTGTCACATCTGTCCCAAAACGGCACCTTGTAACCATTTAACTGGCCTGAACACCGTGCCCGTTAATGTCTCCATGTGTTAGAATGTTAGGGACCCTGGTTCTAATTGCTCAAGCCCTTTCTGCCACACTAGCTAAGGATTGATGACTAACATCCCATGTGAACAGGTCCAAGAGGGGACCTTGAAACGAGTTTCTGTGTCTGTCCTGATGACCACATGCAGGTGCCAGGTTCTGTGCCAAAGCACTGTGCAGACACCATCTCATTGTGCCCTCCAATCGACCCTTGCAGAGGGCACAGAGAAGCTGCAGCACTGGCCAGAGTTACTCACCCAGCCCGTGACAGGTCCCAAACCCTGGACAGGCCACGCTGCCTCCACTCAGCAGCATGCCCCATGAGCACAGCGGTCCAATGTGTGCCCATCCCGTCAGCAGAGTGTTTGCGTGCTTTTGGGTTTAGAAATGACGGCTTCATGCTGCAGTATCTTTACCTTCCTTTTCACCTGCCATGTTGTGTCCTAACATGATGCCACCACGTGGCACCCACTTGCTTAGCCCCACCAGTTTTGCAGTTCTGGGCTAGCACCAGATGCTGGGTGAGCAAGTGCCCGTCATTCATTTTTTCAGCCATCCGTGCATCACTCATTCAGGCCAGCACTTAGTGAGTGCTCACTACATGCCAGGAGCTGAGGACAGACACAGCAACAGCCAGGTTGCTTCCCCGTCTAGACTCCCACGTCCACCTTGACTACTGCACTCGAATGTCTAGAAAGCACCCTGTTCAAACCCCGTCTCCTGACCTCCCCGCTCCTCCCCGTGCCTTTCCCAGGGCAGAGGCCGCGCCCCCCAGCCGGTCGGTCCCCACATGCTGGGCTCCCCTCTGTCTCCTCCTGCAGTGGGCTTCTCACCTCCCCCACCCTCCTCCTCTTGCTGGTCACTATGGATGGCCTCCTAACTGCTGTCCCTGCTCCGCCTCCCCCTCCTTCCTGGGCAGAGGGTCCTCCTTGAACGTTTGCAGTTGGTCTCATTTCTTGCTGACACCCACCGAAGTCCCCTCCTTCAGTCACGTCGCAGGTGGGCCTTCTCTTCTGTAAGGGCCAGACAAGCAGCACTCCAGGCTCTGCAGGCCATGAGGTGGCTGTCGCAGCCGCCCAGCCCTTCACTGTGACGGTAACAGCTGCGGGGCTCTGTTCCCATTGAACTTTGGACACAGAGATTTGAATTTCACATACCATGAAATATTTTTTTTTCAACTATTAAGAAATGTTAAAAACTGTTCTTAGCTCACAAGTCATTAACAAAAGCAGGCAGTGCACACATTTAGGCATGAGACCTGAAAGTTAGGGCAGAGAGCAGGAGGCAGCGGCGGTGATGGCCTGCAAGCCCTTTAAGGACCCACACTCACCTGTCACATCACAGGCCCTCGGTCATTCCTTATCTCCCCCGCTGCAGCCCAGGTACTGACTGGAGCGGCCACGCAGAGAGTGGGACTCGGCACAGGACAGTGACTGATGTGGTAACAGGCAGAGTCGAAGAGTGCAGATCCCTCGGGGGTCCTGGGGATGAGCTCTGGCCTCTCCTGTGGGACTCTAGTGAGCAGTCACCTCACTTTTGGGTGTCTGAGACAGGGTGTACATTGTCTAGTCACGGTAGGTGGTCACATCTCACGGGCAAGAAATTTATCAGGAAGAGTGGTACAAAAGAGCCTCTTCTGTTTTTCCTAATTTCTGTAAAGGGGAAGCCACTGTATATTCAATGACTTTTGTTCTGTTTCAAGAAACAGTCCCAAAAGCAAGAGGAGGACCATCCCAGGAGACAAGGAGCAGCGTACCTCATGGAACTGCCCAAACTGAAGCTTTCAGGAGTGACCAAACTGTCATCGTACTCCAGCCCCGAGCTGCAATCAGTGTTTGGGTCTTCAGCAAATGGGAGAGTCCCGGTGTTGAGAGCCTGGAAGTGCGCTGGCGTGGACCAGAAGGTAGCATGTCTCTAGCTGCCCTGAGGGCGCTGGACCCGCCCCAGGCCTCAACTGAGTGTCTGTCGTTTTTCTTTAACAGACAGATATGCAGAAGGACATTAAGCCGAACCTGAAACAGTGTCGCTTGCCCACAATAGAAAGGAAAGGGGGCAGATACTGAGCAGCGTGTGCCCCTCACCTTGCAGAGTAAAACCAGGTGCGCTGGGGTGAGGTCCAGCTGAAGCTGCCCGTGCCTCTGAGACGCGGACGGAGGGTTCAGGAGGCCACCGGCGCCACGCGAGGCCTGGCAGCCCTGAGATGCTGCCCGTGGACCCACCTGTGCCACTCAGGCTAGAGCTGGCGGTGGCCTCGTGTCTTCACATCCCCACAGCAGCTGCACTATATGTTCCAACCTAATACAGTTGTAAAACCACCTCATTCTAGGGTTTTATTTCATTATAATGTAAGAATTTTGGGAGGGAATATTTTGTAACTTTTTGTATGAATCAAAACAGATAAACTATAATTCCTATTATGTGTTATCTAGGCTTGGTTGAAATGCAAGCTCTGCATGTTACGTCTCTTCTGTACATTTCCAGGAGTATTGTGGGACGTTCCGAGTGTTGTAGTATGTCACATCTCACCAAATACGCTATTGGAGACTGCTGATTCCTATTAAAGAATACGTTGACATTGCAATATTTCATTTTAATAATGTTCTTGATTAAACATGTGTCCTTACTATCCATTACTTTAGAGTTTGTGAGCTTATAGGGGTAATTGATTTTGTTGAGATGACTTTGGTGTGGCTTAATTTTGTCTCATCTGGAAGACCATTAAGGAGTTAAGGCAGGCTTGTGTTTGGAGGCCTCACTGCTCCCCAGCGAGCCACAGCTGGCAAGGCGGCACTGCAGCATGTGGGCAGGCAGGCCTGGGGTATGCTTTCTGAGCACCAGGCTTTGCGGGGGCCACATGGTCTTAGCTCCTGGTGTGCAGCTTTCTCCTGCGAATACAGGACACTGCCTTCTGATTGCCAGCGGGTGTTCTGAGCTTTGTTTCTTGAGTGCCAACAATAAGTTGGGCACCTTGTACCCTACAGACTGTTTCCTCATGGGGCAGGATGGGAGGGCACAGAGAAACATGGTATTGGATGGGGTCCAGTGCAGAGCACCGGCCAGGGCTCAGAGTCGGAGAAAGATCCTACTCAGCCCCTTTGTCTTGGAATGTAACCTGGTAATTGAGTGTTCCTTCTTTAGTCTCATCTTCCCAAACTTACATCATCAAAGAAAAGCTAAATTTCCCAGGTTAGTGTTTAGTCTGCTTATTCCCTCTGTTGAGACAATCTGTAACACCTGTCCTTCCACATGCTCTCCAGCGGCCCCGCCTCAGGCCACCTGACCGTGGTGAGGCAAAGCCAGGAGCGAAAGGACAGCTGGGCTGTAGGAGGGTGAACCTGGGGCCATGCAAGGGGCAGGCTGGAGCCAGCGCTTTACAGTGGCTGGGGAGAGGACAGGGACCAGGAGCAGGGGGCCATGTGGGGCAAAGGAGCCCAGGAAGGGCAGATTCAAGACCAGAAATGAGGCTTATGGTGACTTTCAGAGCTGGGTGCATGCGGGGAGCGGTTGGGATGAACTTCCTTTTAAATTCATTTGAGACCCTGGGTGCCTTCAGGCCTGCCCCCCTCATGGCAGAAGGTGTCTGAGCAGGGAGGGTGGGTACCATTATGCCTCTGCAGAGGGGTTAGGAGTTGGGAGTGACAGTGGGAGCTGAGACGGGTTCACAGTAGAGAGGGACCATGTGGGACAGTCCTGCCAGCCCTGCTGCAGGCAGGGCCAGTGAGACAGAGGCCTGAGGAGGGAGTGGCAGGCATGGGCCTGGAGGCAGCCCAGGCCCCAAGGACGACATGACCACGCAAGGCCCTCTTGGCTTCATGCTGGTCTCTGGCATGCCAGGGCCCAGGGCTGGAGAACACAGCCAGCTCCACCAGGCCCTGCAGTGGGCACATCTGGCCCAAGGCTCAAGTTCGTGGCGCCTGCCTCCATGGAAGGACGTTCTCTGCACACACCAGGACTCCAGCATCAGCTTCAATAGGGCAAATCCAACTTCCTACGGATCTGGAGAGAAGGAAAGTCCTGCTGGCCCCCTTGGGCTTCCTGCACTTACATGGCAGCTTATATGGCTGTACTGTTCTCTGCCTGGCGGCAGTGCTGGCCAGGGCTGAGGACAGGGGCCAAGCCGCTCCCGACCACAGGAGGCAGCCCCACCCTGCTGCCAGAGCCCTGGCGGGGTCGCTGCC
Organism: Galeopterus variegatus; assembly: GCF_000696425.1. NCBI lineage: Eukaryota > Metazoa > Chordata > Mammalia > Dermoptera > Cynocephalidae > Galeopterus > Galeopterus variegatus. The sequence continues at coordinate 49,711 of NW_007727889.1, forward strand.
CACTCCCACAAGGGAAAGGTGCTGAATGCTGCTGTCAGGTCAAATTCTTCTGTGCAACGCTGTTAAATGGCTCCTGAAGTACTTGAGTTATCATCACAGAATTCCAGAATGGGCATGAGGATGACGGCTCACCCCTCTTCCACCACCACCCCATTAACCTATGTCCATACCACAAACCCTTGCTGAGCACCTGCGAAATACCAGGCCGTGCTCTCTCCCCTTCTTGTGCTAATCCGCCCTCTTCCGCCCTGTGCCCTGCTGATCTTAGAGAGGGCAGAAGCGCACACGGAGCCTGCCTGTGTCCATGCCGAGGCGGGGGCTGCGGGTGGTGGTCTGGGACAGACATCTCAGTGCAGGGATTCCAGTGCTGACGGTGTCCTGTGTTATAACCCTGATCTCCGCCATCTCCTCTGCTGCCTCCAGGTGGTGAAGATGTACCTGGGTTTGCCCTTGTCAGGTTACACCTGCAACACAGCAAGCGCGCCACAGGTGCACTATGCTGAACAACATGCCCTGCATCGCGTGCCGCCTCCTGGCTTCCCTAGGCCCAATCCCCACGCGTGCAGCACACATCCACCAGCTCCAAAAGTGTAAGAAAGCCCAAGGCAAGAAGTAAGGAAAGCAGATACAGATCCTACCGGGTGAGCTGCACAGACTTCCGCCTCCTCCCATGGCTCCTGAGTGAGGTGCCATCTGTCCAGGGCCTACTGACTGCCGATGGTGAAGGGGACAGTTACAAGGCAGTGAGATTTTTGGAAGCCATCTTGGACCACTTGTCCAGATTTGTTCCTGGCACAGACGCATCTACAGTGAACTGAGACACATCTCACAGCCTCAGTACGGCCATGGCCTAGTGCAAACTGCGTCCCAGAACCTAGCAAGGGTGACAGAGTCTGGGCTACTGCGCTTTAACACACATAGTTGTTGCCCTGGTGTCAATCAGATTTCCGCCTGTTCCCTCTTACAAACAGGAAACAGAATTAGGAGATGACCAGCAGGATCACTAGATTAAAAATTCTGGTTCCTTCTGATTTCCAAAAATACCCGTGGTTTACTTGTAAGTATTTTGGACATTCAGGAGTCCGGTGTTCTGTGTAACTGACAGCACCTAGAAACCAGTGCTTTAAAACAACAGAAATACCAAACTACCTAAAATGTGTTATCATCTGGTTTTAATACAAAGGTCATTCTGTAGGCGTATGACTTATAAACTGATTCTTTCATTTAAAACATAACGAGTCTCAGTATTTTGTATTCTCTCCTTTTCTGGAAGGCTCACACCAGAGGGCACATCCCCATCAGGTGGGAGCTTGCCAGTGGGGCTGGCCTCCCAGACTGGAGGTAGCAGGGCCTAAAAACTTGAGCTGTGGGCCGGCCCGGTGGCACACTGGATAGTGCGCCGCTTGGGAAGCGCGGCGGCGCTCCCACCCGAGGGTTCGGATCCCACATACAGACCGGTTCCCGCTCACTGGCTGAGCGAGGCGCGGGAGCAACGCCAAGGGTTGCGATCCCGTTGCCGGTCCCCGGTCCCGTATGGGGGCAACACTGAGGGTTGTGATCCGTTTCCGGACACGGAAAAAGACAAAAAGACAAAAAAAAAAAAAAAGAACTTGAGCTGTGACTCATCTCTCCATCCAGATGAACTAAACCAAGGCCTGGGCTGATGCGAACTTTCCTGAAACAGTAACATCATCCTGTGGCTGCCTATCACATAAGTGACGATAGTGTAGGACGCCTCTCCAAAGCCTGAAATTACCTAGACACGCCCCAAATTTAACGTGACCACTTTAAGAAATGTCTTTCAGACACTTCATGGTTTAGAGTCTCACCAAATAAAGCCTTTCAAAGGATCATTATATATGATTTTTTTTTTAAACGAGAAATGTTCTGCTTGGCAGCCCCATATTCTGTTACGATCCCAGTAAACTAGAGAGCCTACAAGTAGTGCAGGATGACCTGGGCTCGGAGTCGCGCAGGAGCTGGTTTCAACCAAATGAGAATCCCATATGATGCTTTGCCGGCTGTTTCATGTCACGGTGCGGTTACTGACGTGCGTTCACGCTCACCCAAGACACCGTGCAGTGTGTGGCCACAGGCTTAACGACAAAAGATGAGCTCTAAGCCATAAGAAAAAAATGATTCACAGAGACCGTAGTCTCTGTACACACAGGCAGCTGCCCACACTGGCCGCAGACGGGGTGAGACAGCGAGAAGAGGCCAGAGGACTGCACAAGTGCCCAAGTGAGTCCCGTTCTTGACCAGCCCGTCCTAAATCTGACTGTGACTGAGGGGGAGGCCTTCAAGAAACGTGGTGTAGAAAGGACAGAATAATTCCATACCAACCAATTAAGTCCGCAAAAAATTACATTAAAAATCGAGCCAACTTAATGGAAGATAAACAAATAGTATATTCAAGATAGTTTAATATTAATGTTTTTTTGAGTTAGAAATATCACTCTTAAATGATGAAAATTACTAGTGCAGTAACTATTTCCCCCATTGCAGAATTACATTATTCATACATATAACAGAGTTGATTGCATTGGAAACAACAGTATTAAAATAAATGTTAACAAATAAAAAGAGCATCTCTGCTCCACACCCTGGAGGCTGCGAGTCCATTACCCCCACATTCAAAGTAGTTTCCTATCAGTATTAAACTATTTTAAGTGCAAACAATTTTTTAAATTTTTAAAAATATGACTGCAGCATCTGTCTTCCTGAATTACGTATTTAAGTCAGAAAGTAACGACTTTTTTCAGGAGTGCATTCCACGTTGTCTTCTGACCATCTGAAGTATAAAAAAATCAGTGCAAAAACAAAGAGCGAAGTACTATTTATAACAGGTGGGTTGAAGGGCGTTTCCTGTCCAAAAAACATTTTATTTTACACTATGTATATATGTAGTTTATATATATATATACATATATATAATGATTTAATTACATCGAATTTTAGAGTAAAAAGCAAGTATAGTTTATATATATATATATACATATATATAATGATTTAATTACATCGAATTTTAGAGTAAAAAGCAAGAAAACTCCATTTCTTATTTTTTACTGCAGCCCCAAAAGACTGGTTTGAAATGGAAGCAACTTCTTTGGGTGAGCAGCGGAGAACACGCTGAGAACGAGCGGCTGCCCAACCACAGCCCTCTGCCGAAGTCCACCCGCCTGAGGTCGCTGCCAGCACGTGGCTCCAGCGTGACACATGGTTCTGTCGTCGTCACTGCCTCAAGTCCATGTCCGGGGGAGAATTTGCAAGCAGTGGTGGGGTCGCTACACTACAGTTCCACCTGGAGAATTGGCCTGGTTTGGGGATGACAATAAGCCCTGCAAACAAAGCAGTTTACATTAATCCAGCAAAACACCGGGCAGCAAAGAAAGTCACAGTGCGCACCCTTTTCCAGCAGTTTCACGTGATCAAAATTAGTTTCCGTTGGTATGGAAGCCAGTGTTTGCACAGATCCTCCATTCCATCTATTTGATTCCTATCCAGATCACTGCATTCTATTGCTAACTAATCAGAACCCTGACTGGGTGTAATTCTTTGGGCCTCAACACCATACAAGAGAAAGGGGGCCAGGGTTGGTCTCGGCCTTATGGGGAGAAAGTGGTCTCTCAGGGCCTGAGGAGACTGGGTTCTGTGGGACTTCACTGGCCCACAGGTGCAGGTGCAGGGAAGGGGCATCCAGAACCTTCAGCCAGGGCTGCAACTCAGGGCAGAGGACAGGGTCCCCCCAGCTCTGATACGAGCTCCTCTGGAGAGGCCCACGGTGCTGCAGTTCTGGATGAACATCCAGCCCTCAGAGCCAAGGATGGAGTGTAGTGGCACTTTTTTTATAAGGCATTTTTTCCCAGGGGCTTCTTGCTTCCTCGGTGGGCAGTGTGACAGTGGTGTAACGGTGGCACTCCTCTGCTTTAGCTGACCTCCAGTGGACAGGGCCCAGTGGGTAGAAAAAGGAGGATCCAGGCCACGGGGTGGGGAGGCCCAGGACAAAGCACAGCCCTGCCATTAGGCCACATGGATGGGAGGTGGAGTGGGAGCTGAGCGCCAGGGAGAACAGGTAGTCCCTGCCCTTCAGGGCGGCTCCTGCTGGGGTGGGGGTGGCAGGGGCGGGCGGGAGGCCCTGACCTGCACCCGGCAGTCAGGGGGGCTTCATAGACTGAGAGGGGTTAACCTCCTACACAGCAAAGAGCACTGCGTTTCTTTGCCCTTCTTATTGGGATGCACGTAGTGACATCACAGTTTGGCATTCGTTTATTAAGAATAATTTTAAGATTACAATAGTGCAACGTTGAAGCTACAAACGTTCAGCTCTACGAACACAAACTGTCCTAAAAAAGTGCTTCCATCGATTGGTATTGTTTACAGATGTTACTAATGATGAGCCTTTCACTGTAAGCCAACAGGGCCGCGTTTTCACACTGAGCTTGCGGTGGATTCAAATGAGGGTGACAATCTGAAATTGACCTTCAGCTTCGCCTACACGTTGTTGGAGGGAAGCTGAGACAAGCTGTCCCGCTCCAAGTCATTTTACCTACAGTTTCTAACCCCAAAACTGAAATGTGTTAATCTAGACAAGATAAGGAGGCAAAGAGCAAATGGAAGCAACAGCAGACCCTGCTCGGACTCTATAGGAGCTCTTTTCCTCTCGGATCCCCGAAGAGGGACAGAACCCTGTTGTGACTTCTGCAGCCAAGAGCCCACACACGCCCCGTGCTTCCCGCTCCTACCCCATCAAAGCAGTGGAGGAAATCTAGACAGCTGTGGCCCGCCCAACCTTGGGCCGAGGGCAGCGCACACAGCAGGGGACAGCGCTATCACTGCCCCGGGGGCGGTGGCGGTGGCGGTGCAGCTGGGGATGGAGGGAGCTAGGCCAGGTGAGGAGACGGCTGCACCGGCTCCTCCCTCCTACCAGCCTCCCGCAAGCCGCGGAGCGAAGCCCGGCAAGCCCGACGCTGTGTCTCCCGCAGACAGCCTGGAGCGAGGACACGGCTAAGAAGAACTAGTGATTTAGGTGGAAGAAAGTGATTTCCACGAGCTACGTGAGGTCCGGGAACACTGGCAGATCTACAAAATGCAGAGCACCTACCCCCACCCCACCCCACGAGACAGAAGTGCTCCCTGCACAGGGGGGAGAGCTGTGATCCAGCCTGGGGACAGAGAGGCCACCCACTCACCGGGCAGCCACTTTAGCCACTTCACAAGGCCTCTCGTAACCCACAGTGTCTTCCTCCTCCTCCCGCAGCTCAGGTGGAGGTGACTCGGTTACAGACCCCGAGGCAGCAGTCCCCGCCCCAGTAGGAAAGGCGGTATCTCTAGACGTGAGCCATGTGCGGAAATTTAGTTTCCCAGTAGCACACTGAACAGTTTAACAAACAGGTGGAATTGATTTTTGTATTTTATTTAACCAAATATATTCCATATTATTTCAACATGTAATCAAAATAAAATTAATGACTTTTTTGGTATGAAGCCTTTGAGGTATGCTGTGTAGTTGACACGTACAGCACATGTTGACGTAGACAGGCCCTTTGTTTTTAGGGGCCACAAGTGGCTCGTGACTGCTGTGCTGGACACTGAATGTCTGGCCTTCCCCGCTCAGCCCCTCCCCTGCCTCGGCCTTTCTCCCGTTCTGAGTATGATGGCTCTGGAGGACTTGACCCCTTTCCTTGCAGTCCCTAGAGAGAGAAGGGTGCCGAATGAGGTGGCACGGGCCCCAGGCTCCTCAGGTCCTGATGTTGGTAGGGACACCCTGTGTCTGCTGGCTGACCATCTCCCCGCCCTGAAAAGTCACCCAATCCCTGAGCTGCAGGAGGACCCTCTCCTAGCACGATAAATGCTCGCTCAATCTCCAGTTTTGTTAGCTAGAGTCCTAGTCCCCACTACAGAGACCTCGAAGGTCATCTAGTCAAGCACCCTCAAACCTACCCACCCCCTCCTTCCAACTCCTGTAGTCCATTCCCACATAATGGAATGGGGCATCCGGTTAATGGGATTGGCACTTTCGATGTCAACCCTGGTTAACGATTACTTCAGAATGGTTCACTGTGTGGCAAATATACTCTTGCGTTTAAAACCCAGGGGTCCCTACCCTCAGGCACTGAGTGGAGGAGCCCCAGCCCGGCCACAGGTGAAAAACTTCCAAGAGGACCTCAGGGACTCAGTCAAGGGCCTACTGGAGCCCTCTATCTATCACAGCCCGGCGGAGGGACGAATCGTCTAGGAGAAGCTGGCAGGAAGGTAGGAAAGATGAGATGGGCTGGGCCCCCAACCCTCATGCTCTGAACCTGGCCACCCCACAGAGGACCCTGTGGCGCAAGCTCCAGAGTGTACTGGGTACCCCTGTGCACATGCGGGTCTGTCACATTCCTGGAAGGGTGTGAGGAGAGGGTGACACAGTACTTACACTCCTCAGGTAAGCGGGGAAGGGGCAGCACCCAGTACTCAGAACCCAACATGCGGGCGTGGCCCCTCTGGCCTTGTCACAGGCCAGCAGGATATTGACCTCAATGTCCATTCACTTCCTGGAGATGGAATCGCTTTGTCATGACAAATGAAGGCACTGGGGGGAAATTGTCGTTCGAAAGAAAATTAAATGTAAAAAGTCACCTTATTTCCATAAGCCTGTGCTATAGTCTAAAGATGGTCAGGTGGTGTGAGAGGACTACGGGAAAGAAAGCCCTAGGCCTCCATCGGAGAATCCAGGCCACTCCCCAGGGGAAGCCGGCTGCCCAGCTCAACTGAAGAGCACAGTCTGAGGCATGTCTTTAAGTGTGGACGATCCACCCTTCCAAACTGTCATCCACACCAAATGCACACTGATCCTGCTGCCCCATCTGCCTACTCTTTAGGAAGAAAGCGCTATTTTCCTGCATCCTTCGGATTACTTTTCATGGGAGGAACGGGCAAGCCCAGCCCCAGGAGATGGAGAGTACCTGCTGAGAAGGGCTCACTCACGTCCCCAACTGTCCTCAGCAACTCCTGGTAACCGCTGGTCTGTGCACCAGAAATGGGACAGTTGGCAATTAAGGTCTTTAAGAATATCAGGCAAAAGATTTCCCCAGCAGAGTCTGCACATGTCCTATTAGCCCCGCAGGGAGGAAGCCTGTTGCAGGAACAGTGATGGTTCTTGAATCTAAGAAGTTAATAAGCTGTTCCGTTTTCAGCAGAGTTGCCGTTTTATTCCTGCCAGCGATTTCATTTCAAAATTAAGTGATAAAACACTTAAGCTCTTATTCCGAGTTTGATTTTAATTTATTATGCTAAGCTAACAGAATTAAGCCTGTTTCACCTGAATGTACAGGAAAATATTTTGGTATAAGAACAATTTACAAAAAAAGGAATGTGTCCATGTCCCTACCCTCATGGACAATGAGATCGGAGACTCTGATAGCAAGACAGGACCATGGGTGTCACAGAGGCCCAGGTCAGAGGAAAGATGTGACCTGAAGTGCCATCAGGCCTCCTGACTCTGGTTTCTGGGGATTCTCCATCTGACCCCGACTGGCTGGTACCGGGATCGGACACAGGACCTTGGTGTTATCAGCACCATGCTCTGACCAACTGAGCTGACCAGTCAGCCACCTTTGACTGGCCTGTAAATGTCTGAGAGGACAGATCCTTAAAGGGACCATTGTGGGATGAGGTATGAAAGTTTGGACTTAATGCCAATTAAGTCCTCATCTACCTGGGTTCGTTCTGGTCATTTGACCCCCAAAGTCACTCTCCCTAACCCAAACAAAAGTAACATGTAAACTGGCCCTGGGCCAGGTTTTACTGCATACAGACTAAAAAGCTTCTCTCTTGAGACTGTGTAGAAAAGTGCCATGAGAGAGAGTGCACCCTGTGCAGCCACACATCCAGGAGCTGCGCTTGCTGGCAGGGGCAGGGTGCTGTAGAGGTCACCTCCCTCAGCTCAGCTCTTGCGCCAAACCCTCCAGGCCTCTGGCTCTACGCTGTGGGCCAGGCTCTCCCCGGCAGTATCTCACCTCACGTGGAGACCAATGGCTATTTTTTGTAAAGTGATGCCTTTTTAGAGATGCTGCAAAAACAATGAGAAACAGCGCCAGGCTGACCCTCTGAGAACGCTTCACTCTGGCTGTTTCCTCAGCGGCTCACCCACAGAGCCCCCTTCCTCTCACTACGCAAACCATGGCATAAAAGGCCCAAAGAAAACCTGGACAGAGCGGCACTTTTTCATTCTAAGGCCCGTGAGGCCACAGTCTCTGATTAAATGAGCCGGGTTTAGGAAGTAGGCAGAGCTCAGGCTCAGAAAGGCCAGTGGTGTCCTGTGGCCCAGTCCACGGCATCTGGACCTATTCCTGCCCCAAGCTCGCTGTTTGTCCTAGGCCTGGAACCTCGGTTCCTGCTGGGCAGTTGGCCATGTCCCTTTGCCAGCCCTGACCTGCCCACTGACAGGTCACACTGAAGATGACACATTTCCCCCAAGGGCCATGCAACTTGATCTGTAATGAGAAAAGCCACCCGCAGAAAACAATCATGCTCTTTTCAGATCCCTGGGAAAAAGACCAAGGAAATAAAGGGCAACTAGTTATGGGCTCACTCGGATCTGAAATCCTCTCTGCTGGGAGGGGCAGGGAGAAGGATCCGACTTCCATCTCCACAAAGCCTCTCTAGACTGAGTTGCTTCTGGGAAGATTTTGCCCCTGCTGGCCCCACCCGAGAGGAGGGGCTGGTTTCAGAGGCCACCACACTAGAAGGGGCAGGGAGAGCCCAGTGCCTCTAGTTATCCATCACTCTCTAGGACCCACTGATTCAGAATCGATCATTTATTGCAACATATGGAGGAATGGCTATATAATATTTTTTTCAAGGTACAAATCTTAGAAGAGCAAAATGTTATTATTCTTTTTCGTTAAAAAACAAAAAAGCAAGAATCTGCTGTCAACCTAGCAGTCTTTAGTGACTAAAATCTACTCAGAGCTAAGGAAAAAGCCATGTACTGTTCTCGTGGCTGGCAGCAGGTCCGAGGTCACTTTGAGAGCTGCAGACCTGAGTATCTCTTGTGCTTTGCCAGCTCTGAGTCAAGACAAAAAGCGCAGACACTTCAGCACTGGAGGCTCCGCCGACCCAACACTCCAGGGGAACGATGGCACAGCGGGGAAGCTTCTGGAGTCCACCCCCTGGAGACTGAGGAGAGGCAGAGCACAGGGCTCAGCAGACGGCCCACCTGGAGGAGAGGCAGTGGCGTGAGCCCGATGTCTCATAAGACAGCAGGAAAGTGACAGCTGAATGGGAGCACCACGGGTGGATGAGGGGCTGTTTTGGACCAGCTCACCCTTACCTGTCACCACCTGTGGTGGGGATTTGCGGGTCTAGGCCTGCAATTCTTGCTCTGAAGCATTCAGGGATGGAGGTGCCAGGGTGCTGCTCAGATCAGCTACGTCTGTCGAGAGTGAGGGACAGCATTTCATAGCTGGACGATATAAATCGCTAATTCTTCCCACCCCAAATGGAATGTCTCCCAGAAACCTGCTTACGAAGCTCTCTCTGCACCGGAGACTAAGGGCTTAGTGTCTGAGGCAGGACAACCTCAACAGCCATTGCAAAGCCTCAAGCAAACGCCATTCAAGATCAGGAGTAGGCAAACAACGAAATCTACCCAGGAAAAGAGCTCCTATAGAAAGTAGCCTGCCGGCCGCCTTCTCCACTCTCCCAGCTGCTGGCCATGTGGCGGGATAGAATGTCGGATGCCCAACATGCAGGATAGTGAGTCCGTGCTAACCAAAGCCAGCTTGCAGCCCAGGACGACTTCAGAATGTCAGCATTCTCATTAAACTGAAGCCTTTAAGCAGCCTGGCTGAAAAGTCAACCAGCAGTCCTTTCCCCAGATTGGATTCAGCATAGATGAGGATCACATATAACAGTATTTTTGATACTCAGAACAAACATTTCATTTAGTAAGCTTCTAATTATGAGAAACTCAGAATTGGTAATAAGAGGTAGCAATCCCTGTGGCTATTTGTTCTACTAACCTTAACAAGGCCCTTAATTTTACAGCATTTAGAAGTTTTTTGGTTCACTGGATTTTTTTAAAGCTTAAATGTGAAAATGACTATTAAAAATTATCTACATTTACAATTCATTCACACATGTTTTATTTAATGTCAGTATACAGAGGCCAACCTCAAAATACTTCAGAATATCATGTATGTCGTCTCTTTAGCTGTAACAGTGACAAAGGAATAACTAAAAAAGCAGTGAAAACAGAAACATGATTTTCTTAAAATTATAAAGTAACAATACTGATATTAAAGCTTCATTAATTATTGAAATACCTAAGAATTTACCAGTATTTCATGTTAGAAAGGCTCTTCATGAAATTAATTCAAGATGTCAAGAAATTAGATGAAAGTGTAAAAAAGGAAATACATGTGAATTTTACTTTTGGTTTTCACTGAAGGTGAATATCCATACAATTTCATACAGTGTCACCTAACATAACAATCTTTTCATAAACTCAGGTATACAGAAATCATAAAAATGCAGGAAATGTTTCTTTTATACTTTTAAATTGAGAGACAGCAATTTAACTATGACACAAAGTTCATGTAACAGATGGAGCAATGAAAAAAACACATCAGTTGAACAGTTGCCCTCTATTGGAAAGGCATGCTCTCAACAGTTTTTAACTGGAGATCTGAGTTTCAAAGGTAAATAGTTGAATACAAGTGCTTTTAAATGGTGAGCCACAGACTTCATTTTAGCCGGACAGATGTGTCCTCTCTTAGGGACATCACTGGGGTCACTGTGATGAGCACCTTGTTAATCTAAATTGATATGTATAACAGTCCCAATCAGCCCAAGGCAAAGGGCGAGCTCTGGACAAGGAATGGCCCTTGCTGGCGGTTCCCAGGACAGTAGACACATCAACCTTTCACCTTTGCAACCCAGACCAAAGATGACATATCCAGATTATTCATTAGGCCTCCATGTGCATACAGAGGTTCTCACTGCTGAGGAATGAAACCTCAACAATGGACACACCCACTGCGTGGGACAACTGGGCAGTCACAGGCCAACTGCTTCCCCCTCGTTCACCCACGTAGGAGGCAGTGCAGGGGCCACTGATCCCCTCAGCCAAGCCCTCACTAAGAATGTGGCACCATGCATCTTCCTCTGGAAAATCCACAGCTGAATTCTGTTGCTAGTTCTTCCTCAGTCAGATGCACGAGACATGATGTTTGGGTTTTCCAAAGGATTCCTTCCCAGCCCTCCCTGCCCTCTGGCTTTCCCCTCTTCACACTCTAAGCTTGCTCAGCAAAGACATAAAACATCTCCCTCCCAGGCAGGAGGTGAGGAGAACCTCGTACACAGGCGCAGACAGGTGGTAAGGCAGTTTCACCAGCTTCAGCACAAATTTGATACTTTAAAAATTCAAGATGCACCCAGCACAGGAGGAAGTGAGGAGAAAGGGCGGCCCAGCGGTCTGCCAGCCAGGACTCGGTGCTGAGCTGAACAGTGGAGAAGAGTGTTGAGCCCCATCTGGGACATGTGTATAGACTCCCATAAAAATAGATTTTTTTTTGGCGGCTGATTGGTAAGGGGATCTGAACCCTTGACCTTGAAAAATGGAAAAGTTTCATAGCATTTTGTTCCTCACAATTTCTGAATGTCTTTGAACCAATAATCATTGTTATAACTTCTTTCTGCTTTTCTACCCCTCCATTTTTCTACCTTAAGGCATTTATTAGTCCCACGCAGAGGGCTCACAAGAGAGAACACTTCTAAACTGCTAGAAGGTTTGATCAGCACACAGAACAAAATTAAGATCCTTTACCACTGTTTAAGTAAATTTAGAACCCAAAGTTACTGGTTACTTTTAAAGTGTCTGCCTACTACGCTCTTACACATTTGCTTTTAAAAGGCAGCAAAGTTTTTCCAAAGACTCCCTTCTCCAGGCCTCTCAGGAATAAAGGTCCCTGAATAAAAAGAAAGTCTCAGAGAAAGGCTGCGGCTGTGGCTGCAGCTGCCAGTGGTGTTTAGAGGCCCGCCTCACCAAAGTCACAGCACAAACCTGGCTTCTGGGATTACTGGAAGGCTTTAAAAGAGGTGATCCAGAGCAAGGTGAGCAGGCGGCGCCCTGCCCTGGTTTGGTGCCCAGTGAGGGCTTCTGACACTGTGCACGGTGAACTCACCCTCCTGCTGGCTGGGAGCAGAACTCTTGGGCCATTGTCTGTGCTTTTCATCTAGGCGGTTCAGGACGTGTTTGAAAAGTAGTTAACAGCCTCCTCTTGCCAATTGCTGTGTTTTATTCCAGAGGCTGGGTTAGAAAAGATATTTTTGCTCACGATAATGTTTATGTTGAAAAACTTTGAAAAATGTCAATGAGGAAGCTCAAATTTTGGTGAGTAAACTACAAAAATGCTCCCCAAATTTCTTAGTGGCTACTGTGGGAGCAGCATGGCATTGCACCTTACACATCTGAGGTCAGGAAGCTCCGTGACTGGCCCTCCCAGTGCCCGCCCTAGGTCTGTAGGAGCCACTACTCAGAAGCACATCCAAGGAGGAGAAGAGCCCACCCACCCCTCTCCTGTGCCCTCTTCTCCTCGAGCTGTCGGGCACCTTTAGTTCTGGTCTTGGAGAACACCTTGCACTCTGTCCTCCTGCCTGCAGAAGTGCTCTGCTGGCTGTCAAAGAAAGGGGGCAGGAGTCAGAGGGGCAGAGTGGACTGGAGCAGCATCGCCCGCATTGACCCGAACCAGCCTAGGCTGGATCATGCAGCCCCTCCCCAGGGCTAACACCCAGCTCTCCATCGAGCCCTGACCCCAATGAAGGGAGCCTTGGGGAGGGGGAAGAGATGCAGCAAGGGGGCCTCAGACAGACATTAAAGTACCACACTCATTAGTAGAAATTGAAAAGAAAAAGATTGTGACCAAGGCCCAAATCCAAAACTGTGATATCATCCTAGTTTTTAAAACTGAAGGTGGAAGTGGAGACACACACACACACACACACACACACGCAGGTTTCTATTAGGCCGCACATTTCACAGCTTACGTTCTTAAGGAAACAGTAATATCCTCTTCTTGCTTCCCACCCCGCCTCCCTTCCCATTAACAGCTAACTCCCAAGTCACAATAGCACTGCAGCTCAGCAATTCCTCCTTAATCCCAGCAGGTGCAGCTGGGCACGTTAAAGGAGGGAAGAAATCAGAAACTGCCCAGGTGGTTGTTGGTTACATAGGTATACATGCCCAGCTTCCTTGCCAGTGAGCAATCCCTTAAGAATTGAAAGGTCATCATAAATTTTGGCACAAATGCCACTTACCTGTGATCAGCCACTCTCCATTTATGTTAAATACAAAGTCCTGAATTTTGAAACTGCATATTCAATGCCTCAGAAGCATTTGAAAATGACTTTCTAAAACTATGTAGGTACATAAAATTGCACAGGGAGCTGTCATTATAATCTCTCCAGTGACAGCCCCTTGTGGCCTCCAAAGTTGGAACAGTCCACAGGATGGCTGTCTTTGCTACCTTAGATCAGTTAACCTTTAGGAACAAAGGACTGTATTTTAAAGGTAGATGGTACATTAACATTCCCATGAAGTGCTGCTTAAGGGACATGAAATGCATAACAGAGATGAGGTGCCCCCGGAAGGCTGAGTGGCTCTCCTGCGGCAGCCCCATGCCATCACTATCACACTGCAGAGAAACCGCCTGCATTGAGGAAAACGGTGGGGCCGGGTGAATGGAGCCAGCCATGACATGTTCCAAGCCATAAGCAGGCCCAGCGAGCCGGCCTGGCTTTCAAGGACGGGCTGCGTTAAGAGAACAGAGAACTGCTGCTCCCTCTACCAGGGTCTTTACACTGCAGAGAAATAAAGTCGCCAGGTCTTCACTTTGCTGAATCGCATTCACTACTCAAACCAGTATAAATTATCACTACCTCTATATTTAATTACAAAGGTGTGCAAGACAGACAAACATACCTAAATGCCCGAAATAAGTTAACAAATAAGATAATTACCATTTTGACATAAAATATATAGCTCAAAGAACCATCTCATCCATGCGAAACTGGGATCTGAAAAGAAATTCCTTACACAGCTAAGGATCATAAGGAATTAGAATCAAATACTGCAGTTTCCCATGGAAGCAGCACAGCCTCCCTGCCGCAGAGGGAGTCCACACAGCACCGCTTCTGAGTGGCCACAGGCCATCAGGGCCCTGGGGGCAAGAGCTCGGGGTGGGAGCCACTTGGACGGAGCCTGAGTGTCAGGCCAGCATCAGCATCCCAAGAGTCATCCCGGAATCACAACTGCCATCCAAGAATAAGAAAACGGAAACCTGCACCTGTGCCTCCCTTAGGGGTCGGGGGGACTAAACCCAACAAGTGCCACGTCAGGAAGTACTCTGACGTCTCGGGGAGTCTAACAGTCTTTACAAAACAAAGCAGAGGAGTCTGCCCATGGCCTAAAGTCACGTGCCTTTCTGACCACCCCCCCAAAAACAATAAAAAATCCTTTTTCCCTCATTGGGAAAACACATAAGCAAAGTGTGTCTGACATAAAAGACCTCAGCTTATGTGACAAGAGGCACTTCTGACAATTGCTATGGGCATCCTCAGCCCTCAGTTCATGTTAACTGTCCAGGCTCTGGGCAACGTGGATATTTTAGTGCACGGGAAAACACATAAGCAAAGTGTGTCTGACATAAAAGACCTCAGCTTATGTGACAAGAGGCACTTCTGACAATTGCTATGGGCGTCCTCAGCCCTCAGTTCATGTTAACTGTCCAGGCTCTGGGCAACGTGGATATTTTAGTGCACAGAATCTCAATCAAAGTGCTACAAACTGCTTCTTTGAAAAAAGATGTTTATTAAACAATTTTAATTGTCATAAAATGACTAAAATGGGTTTTAAAAATTAAGGCTCTTCTCTTTCTGTGGATTGCCAGAACAATGTAAAAATAATATCAATCAACCCTGCTGAACGTTTTGTTCCTAAAGTTAAATTTCATATTCCTAAACATTTTACGATTAAGATAAAAAACTGGACTACAAATGACAATTAATGGCCATCTGTACTGAACACACACTCTGATCAGGTGTACAATATTCTAATTGAGTAATTAAGCAAAAATATTCCAGTTAAAGCATAAAATTTAGCATTTTAAAGTTATCGTTTCCCCACCCTGTCATGATTTTCCTAAAATTGAAATAGTCTAATACAGGAGCGCTACCTTTGGGACTCTATATATTCCCAGGAGGATGACTGACTTGGCTGGCAATTAGCTTGATTATATTTTTTAAATGCTCTAAAGTGAATTATCAAACGATTCAGAATTACATGGCATGCAGTATCCAAAATTATGGCTCTGATGCATTTAGATTTACATTAAGAATAAGAAGTGTCATTCACATTCATTGTACACCCCACCCCTCCCTCAAGGAAAAAAAAAATCACTACCTATTCAAGTTCTAGATCTGGCGCAGCATTAAGGATTAAAACTTACCACTTTACCAGGCCTTCCCCATGTGCAAATAAATCCCTCCTGACAAGCAGTGACTATACAGTCTTCAAGAAAAATTAATACAGTCAGTCTTTCATGTGCTATCTTTTTACAGATCAGTGGCTCTAACAAAGGAACATCTTCCATTCGAGGACACAGGGGTGTTCCCAAAGTTTTAGCGGGGTCCATTTTGGTTTTAGTAACTAAATTCAGTTTGTCACTGCTCTTGCTAGAAATGTGTCCCATGCTATGGTTTCGCTTGTGATCTTTCTCATGGTGCCTCTCCTTCCGGTCGTGTAGTGAGAGAGTTGCAAATTTGCTGACCCCAGAAGCAATGGCCCCATCCATGACACTGCTTTTGCTGCCAGCATTTGAGACTGTTGAATGTGGAAGGCTATTAGACCGTGGCAGAGGAGGGGGCACAGAGTTCCCGGGCGTTGTGACACTGTTCCCATTGCTTCCAGCTGGAGGACTCGTGGCATTCATGACATTTGTGTGTGTCCTTGCTCTTGAGAGAGGTTGGTGAGGGAAAAGGATGTCTTCTGTAAGGTCCCACAAACAGAGCTGTGTGTCCTGGCCCACCGAACCAAACCGATATGTGACGCTTACGGGGCGGCTGTCTGTAGAGTTCCGTTTGGACAGCCTGGACTGCGTACTATTTGCTCGATCTCTGCCAAAATGAAGAAGGTCTTGGAAGTCCTCGTCACTGCCACTAAACTCCATAGGGTCACTTTCTTCTACACTAGTGGTATAGGGATCAAATGCCACAACACTGACCCAAGATTTGTGCCCATGGCCTCTAGCTATTACTCGACAGTCTACAAAAGACCAGACTGTCACCAAGTCGTCCTCTCCACCTGTCACAATGTACTTGCCATCCGGGCTCCAGCACACACACAGCAAGCCCCCAAAGTAGCTTTTCATCGTACCATGCAGCTCCACCGAGTCAAAGTTGAACACCCGCAGAAACCCGTCCTGGCTCACGCAGGCTAAGAACTTGCCATCTGGGGAAAAAGCAAACTCGTTGAGGGCCCCCTCGCCCACCGTCCACTTGAGGAGAGGGTTCCTCGTGGATTTGCTCTTGCAAGTGTGCACGGCAAAGCTCTCTCCCTGCTTCAGAAGCTGGTAGTGGGGGGCTGTGGTGCCACAAGTGTGCTCCACATTATACAAGTACATGTTCCCACTCGAATGGGCTACTAGGAAAAGGCTTTCCGAACCGGGAACCCATTTGACACAGGTTACTCGTGACTTGTCTATTAGTCTCTGTGAAGACAAAGGAGAACATGTTATCACAATGGAGAAGTTTTAAAGGTCTACTTTTCCAGCAAGAAAACTTGTCTGCCTCTCGGTGAGAAGGCAAGAGTCCATCCAGGCACTGCACATTTTATCCTGTGGCCAGTCAAGCCAGTGAAGAGCATCTTGGCCCTGTGTAGAATTGCTTTCTACAATTGCACTTGGAGGTTAGGCCATTGGCTTTCACTGAGGGTGTCAGTCGGTCAACTAATATTTGTTGAGAGCCTGCTACGTGTCAGACACTGTACCAGGTGCTGGGATACACTGGTGAGAGAGACAGCCCTTGGACACTTTCCTTCTTACAGAAGCAGAGTCTAAATCTGTGATTCACTGCATCTACACGTGGCATCCTCTCTAGGAGGACCCACAGGAAAAATCTCAGTCCTCAAAGCCGGGAAAGCTATTATGCCTCACAGGATTCTCTGCATTTATGGTGACTGTAAGTCACATGCTGACTACATCTGGCCCTCTGCTTTGGCTACTCGAAGGTGGGGAGTCCAATCTGCAGCCCACTCCTAGCAGCACCCAGGACGTCAAAGCGCACTTCCTGGGCTCTAACTCAGCCCTGAATTCACTGAGGCCTCCTTGCTCATATGCGCCATCCTGTGTATACTTTTACAAGCATTTCCTCAAAATCTTCTTTGGAATGAGGTGGTGTTTAAAGAAATAAATAATTGTCAAAGCGCACTTCCTGGGCTCTAACTCAGCCCTGAATTCACTGAGGCCTCCTTGCTCATATGCGCCATCCTGTGTATACCTTTACAAGCATTTCCTCAAAATCTTCTTTGGAATGAGGTGGTGTTTAAAGAAATAAATAATTAATTCAGGAGTATGCTTTAATCACTATCACTCCAGTCCATGCTAATTTTTGGTCCAGTGACGTACTGTTTCTTTAACAGTACTCTTGCCTTTAAAACCAAAAGAACAAAAGGCAAAAAAAACTCCCCCAAAGGCACAAGTACCCCTCCCTGCTTGCAGACCCGGCCACAGGAATCGCTGGCACAGCAGCTTCCGCAAGGGTGAGCCCTCTCTAGGCTGCCTGGTCTCAAAATCATATCACCAGCTACAGCACAGTGTACTAACACCAAGGTCAAGGGTTTGGATCCCCATACTGGCCAGATACCAAAACAACAAAAAACAATCAAAATCACATCACCAGAAATCATCCAGAAGTTCCCAAGTCCTGCCTAGAAGCTCCAACTGCCCAACGCTCTCTGTTGCATCATCATCCCAGTAATGTGTCCCCTGGGAGCCCGGTAGCCCCCTAGGGAGTTAAACACTTGCTTCCACTTTCACCTGATTGGGATTCCCAACTTGAGGCTCAGAGGGGCACTGGGGTACCCTGATGTGGACCCTGTCCAGAAACACTGCCTGCCACCTAACTGGCCTTTGCGTCTGCTATGTGTGCTGGAGTTTTACAGAAATTTACAAACATGAAATAACTTGATTTTTAAAGAAGGGCTGGAAGAGAAGGAATTAATGAGCCATGAAAGCTTACTGCATGAAAATTAGACCTCAGAAGGTAGGTCGCTAACAAATGACCCGAGGCAGGGAAGTGGGGGTGAGGGTGAACCCTGCACAGCATGCAGACCCAGGGCCAGAGGGTGGGAGGTTGGGCAGGCGTCACTGCTTATTGCCATAGAATGGCGTGGCTTGCCTTCTTAAATTAACAGCAAGCATCATGCTGGCCTTGGAGACATAGCCAATATTTTCATTCCCCGCCTCTTTCCCTTCCTGCCTGATGACCTACCTATAAAAGGCACCTGACCTACGTTAACACCAACAACCTAAAAACCTAGGACCATTCTGGCAGGATTTCCATTAGACCTTCATTACTTCTTCAGCAAGAGATTAGAGACAATTTACAGGGCCAGGGCAGGGCTTTTTTTTTGGGGGGGGGGTGCAGCTCTACAGGGATTATGTTGATGGGGGGTTAAGAGAACCCCAAACCCCCAAATCAGAGCTCTGCGAGGCTTGCTGTTTATGACCTTGCTGCACCCACTGGGTCCAGGCTGCCCCAGAACTCCTGATCCCACAAACATGACCATGCCTAATGGCTCAATGTCTGGGGGTGTCCACAGCTCACCCCATCAGTGGTCTTTGTCAGGTGGGCGTACACAGGCTAACTCAGGGCTAGTAAGTCAGACTGCTGTCGTTATCCTAGGACAGTGGCTATCAATTCCTGCAACTTACTTTTCACCAGAACCAAATTAAATAACAATTCTTCCAAGATCACTTGATGGTTACTCTACTGTGTGTGAAAAATCTTAAGGACATAAGAACTTCTAGCAGTATGGTTATTTTGAGTCTTAAAAAAACACAACAGAATAATTCTGGCATAACTTGGAAACTGTAATACTGTCAAGTAAAAACAGTACTGCTCTGCAATGGTGAGGTATGAAGATAAGTAGTTATAGCACTGTTATTAAATTGTTACTGCAATGGCAAAACACACTAAAGAAACTTTATTCCCATATTAAAAAGTTGCAGTGAGACTACCATAAGTGGACATATAGATGTAACCAATGGACAAAGCCTGTGCTCATCTATCACACTGCCCCACCCCACCCCGGGGCACCTAATCAGACAGTACAGTCACAGTCTGGCACTGGAGGACTGGGACACGAGTTTAAGCAACTGCAGACCAAAAGGACCTTGGATCCAGCTCTAATGGGGTAAGGGTTTCTCACCTGCTCTTCCCTGTCAGTTTTCCTTATTGGATCGTGTGCTCGAGGATGGGGAAAAATGTGCTCTTCATCTAAGGGTGCCCTGTGTCTCAACCACAGCTCAGGTGTATGGCAGGCAGGCCTCAAATATGCGAGCCACATCAACAGAAGCACCTGTCCTAACTTCCAACCTGAGTATTTGCTGTGGGTGCCAGGCACTGGTAAGAGGCTTCATACCCATGCTATCTAAAGCTCAAGATAACTTGCAAGGTAAGCTTTTTTTTTGAATAGGTAATGTATTCATAATTCAAATGAAAGTATACAGTAGAAAATCTCACTCACACTCTTCTCCTCCATTTCAAACCCTCTGTCCCCTGATATTAGCTTCTTGTTTATCTCTCCAGAGTGTCTTCACGCATGTACTAGCCAAACACGAGTACAAGTTTATCTACTCTCCTTTTCAGATGAAAGGAAGCAAACTACGCACTCTCACCTCTGCTTTCCCCTTCAGTACTGCATCTGTACAACCGTCTGTATGGGCACAAAGACAGCTTCCTCTTTCTTTTCTAAAGCTGCAGAGTACTCGATTATGGATATACTGCAGTTTATTGTAAAAGTCCCCCAGTGAGGGACATTTATGTAGCAAGGAACAACCTTATACATGGGGCAGTTCTCACATGTATGAGTAGTACACCTGCAGGGTAAATTCCCAGTGGAATAACTGGGTCAAAAGATATATATGTTTATAATTTTTATAGATATTGCCAAACTGCCTCCCACGGAGGATGTAACAATTTATATTCCCATTGGCAGTGCAGTAGTGCCTATTTCCCTATAGGAAAGTAGGTATTATTGCCATATTAACCATGAGGAAACAGAGGCTCAGAGAGGTCAAGAAACCTGCATGAAGTCTCATTCATTCATTCATTCATTCATTCATTCATTCAGTAGTGGGTGCACACCATATGCACTGACATGCACTGACACAGCACTAATTCAAATAGACATCCCTTCCCACACAGAATTCATGCTCAAGTGGGATGAGAAGATAAGTGAAATTTATAAGATCTGATGGCAATAAGTGCTGTGGAAAAAACAAACAAACCAGGAAGTGCTGGGGGGAGGGGATTAAGTGATTTCCATCTCAAATAGGATGGCCCAGAAGGGCCTCTTTCTCTGCTGGTGCAGGACACCTGAGCAAAGACCGGAAGGATGGCAGAAAGCAGGGTGAGAGGACGTCAGGCAAGTGTGCCCACACAGGGGGAGCAAGCACAAGGGCCCCGAAGCGGGAGCGAGCCCAGCCCATCAGAGGCACAGCAGACAGCCACTGCAAGAGGGGCAGAAAGGCAAAATGGAAAACCAGTGCAGGCCCATCAGATCCCAGAGCGGGTATGCTGCCTTCTGTCCCACAGAAAAACGTCAACTAGCTTTGAAAAGCAGCGCCCATCAGAGGCACAGCAGACAGCCACTGCAAGAGGGGCAGAAAGGCAAAATGGAAAACCAGTGCAGGCCCATCAGACCCCAGAGCGGGTATGCTGCCTTCTGTCCCACAGAAAAACGTCAACTAGCTTTGAAAAGCAGCAGGGTAGGAACAGGGTGCCAGCCTACTTCGGACCCCAGGGCCAGGGTGGGAAGCAGAGCTGGAGGGCGAGTTGGTAGAGAGTCAGTTAATTTGAACTGCTCTGGGTTGCTATCTGGTTTGGGTTTAACAAAAAGGGAAGAGAACAGAAAGCATTTTACTCCTGTCTTTCAAATTAAGGAACAGAAATAACTGCAACATTTTATTCAATAAATATAAGATCAAAAATTATGCAGCCCAATTTCTGCACCATAAGGATATATTTTTGCTCCAGAAAATATCTAGTAAAGAAAAGAAAAAAATCTTAGTGGCCAATGCTGAGTAATGGGATTTCCTGTTGGACTTGAATTCTCTAGTATCAATGGGGCCTTGACCTGGATGAGCATGTTGAAAAAACACTCCGGGCAAAACTCTGGTCCCTCTGAGGAGTTTCCAGGATAGAGACGGGACAAGGATGCTGAGAGAGGCAGGGGCACAAGGGGCAATCCTTAGAGGACAGAGGGCCTGTGCAAGGGGGGACAGCCCAGCCAAGGCTCAGAACAGAACAGTCCATGGGGGATCTACGGTCGTGTGCAGCATTTGTTTTGGCTGAAGCCCCTGAGTAGGGGCAGGGAATTAGGTCTAGAATCATGAGCTGGGACTCAGGGCTGTGAAGTCCCAGGCTAAAGGGCTTGGGCAGTGACCTGAAGCCCTGCACTGCCCAGTCCTATAGCAATGGTCCGAAGTGAGTTGTGCTGAGTGTAAAATACACAGTGGATTCTGAAGACGTGGTATGAAAAAAAAAAAATGATGACTATCTCATTCCTGATTTTTACACTGGTTATATGTTGAAATATTTTGGATATACTGGATAAAATAAATTTTAAAATTAATTTCACCTGTTTTTTCCTTTTTTAATGTGGCTATTAGAAAATTTTAAATTGAGTGTGAGGATCGGACTGTATCTCTACCAGCAGGGCTACTGCAGATACTGGGGGCACCAGAGGTTCCTGAAAAGGAAAGTGACAGAATAATGTGAAATCCCCGAGCAGTAGGTATAGAGTAGAGGATGGGGTGTAGTTAGGGAGGAACCAGTTAGAAGGCTGTGACAATTATCCAGGTCATGGACAAAACGATCTTACACTTGACTGGTGGCAGCATGGCAGGATGAACTGTTTAACAGCGGATGTGGCTGGGTGGGGGATAAGGAAAGGGGTGTATGTGTAAAGACCCCCAAGTTTTCTCCAGTACATAGTTAGAAAGGTCAGTCTGTAGCTAATAAAATGACCAAGGAAGCCAAAGAAATCAGCCGTGAACAGTAAGACCCACATCTGTGACACCCTAAGATCTCCAAGGAAGAAGGTACGACAAGAAGTAAAGTGTAGAACTCTGAAGAAACCTACTGAGAGGGAGTAGGACAAAAATCAGGAAAGCAAAAGAAAAACCCACTGAATGACCCAGCAGTGCCATGAAGAGAGAGCCGGCAGGAGAGGCAGGTGCTGATGTTGAAAAGTGTCCTCTCCCAAGGCCCAGGAAACTGAGGCCCAGAGGGATAAGTGCTTTCTAGCAGGGAGAGCACAGGGGCTTCCTTAAGAGAGGGCACAGGGAAGCACATTTGGGGGCTGAGAAGGTGGTGCTGAGGGCAAGGGACAGACTGGGGGTAGGGTGCAGGCAGGTGCCTAGTAGAGGAAGGTGAGGTTGTGGGGGAGGGACTGAGGAGAAGCAAGGTCCTAGGAGAGGCTGGGGGAAGAAACCTGTGGAAGTGAGGAGGACTGTGGTGGGAAAGAGCTGAGGAGAGTGTGGACCCCTCCTAGGCAGGTTAGGATCCTGGCAGACCTGGAAAGTGCAGCTGAGTGGACAGGGGCACTGCAGGTACTCAGTGAGGAAGGGAAGTGAGGGAGAGCACAGAGGACAGCAGGGCAGCTAGGACAGAGTCTCTGTCAGACAGACTGGCGTGGCCACAGGGCTGTCCATTAAAGACAAATTCCAAAACGCCGCAAAGTCCATTTTAACCACTTTGTAATAAAAACACTTAAAACCAAAACAAAATATCAACATGGCATTTCTGTATGCATCAGGACATCTACTCCCAGGCCACTGCTTGGGTGGGCTCCAATATCTGTCTCCACTAAGTACTCAGCCAAGGCCCTCCCAACATTCCCAATCGTGAATGCCAAATAAACTGTCCCATCTCAGATATTAACCCAAAGGAAAATCACACTAAACAACAAAAATACTACCATATCTAACAGAGTTTCTAAATATACTATACTAGTTAAAAGGAAACAAGAATAAAAATAAATCTGTAACTATATTAAAGTACCATTGCTAAATCTACTAATTTCAAGTTTTTTCTTTTTCTTTTTCCTCACTATCAACATAAGAAAAAATTATTTTGGGGGGGAGTGGATATGCATTTTACAATAGAGATATTAATTTACAACAAAAATACAAAAACAAACAATTCAAAAACCACAGCAGCTCTGGAAAAGCCATAATGTAACCACAAGCAAAAATGGCAACTAAAGGCCTTGCTTATGCAAAGGCATTTGTAGAGGGCTGACGCTTCCCTCAGGAAATATTAGGAAAGGGTATTTCAAAGCCACGTAAGAAAGGATCAGATGTCATTTTTATCAATGTTAAAACCTTAAGGAGTACATCATTATGTGTTCATTTCCTTCCTTCGATTAAAAAAAGCAACAAAAACAAAACTAACAAAATGCACAGGCCACTCCTTTGTATCAAAACTAGGCAGATTACTGCAGAGCAGGGCCTGGTTTGCTCTCCCACTCCTGGGGGCCCTTGGTGCAGGAGGTGCCAGCAGCTGTTGGGATGTGACAGCGCCTGGCCTTGGGTTGCCAACACTGTCTCCCCCGGCCCAACCCTAGTAGTCAGGGCCATCTCCTCTCCAGTGTGCCCGCAGTTAGATTTTATCTAAATGCCACAAGGAGATGCAGGGCTCACCCAGTGTGTTCGCGTTGGCCTTACAACTTGTGAGAAAGGAGAAAGTCAAGAACAGAAGGTCTCATTCCATGTCAGTAATGAAAGAAGCCAACATGACAAGTTCTTTTTAGATTTTATACTTAACCAACAATCAAAACATACTTGAAAATCCTTTCAAGTTACTATTCTGTGGATACAACCCCAAAATCAGAATGTTTACAAAGACAACAAAGTTGCATTCATCACCATATAGGAATTGTACTTTTATAACTCTTCCTCCCCAAATATATAACCACTAATGACAAAAAGTAAACTCTTCGTCCCTTTGGGATGCTTCACACAAGACTGAATGCTGACCAGGGGTGACTCCTTTCCAGGTAGCTCTTATTAGGAAGGTAGGCTCCATGGTCTGGGAGCTTGTTGGATGAACTGTGTGCCAAAATCTCTCCATAAAGGCCCATAAGACATTTTCAAGGGCATAATATACAGAGAACACTACAAACAGAAACCTAAAATCTACCTTAAAAGATTAGAGAAGGCAGAGACTCAAGGGAGTTGATGACATCATTTCCCAAGAGAGGCTAGAAAGGTTTCTACTTTCCTCCAGTCTGCAACAGGCACAGCAGTGCAAGGATCTCCAGTGTGACTGGGGACAGTCCCAGGGACCAGGAAGAGAGAAGGGCTTGCCTGTGCTCACTGAATCAAAGTGATTAGGGCCAGACCTGTAAGAGGTGAATGAAAGGTGTGAATCCTTACAATCTCACCTCATTAAAAGAAAATTATAAAACTGTGAAGGTTAACAGTGAGCACTAGGACTTACCAGTGATGTTTTCCCAACTCCTCTGTACTTTTCTATTTCCCAATTTTTCTATAAACAAGTACTTTACATTTTTCTATTTTTTTTAATTGACAGGGGGAAAAAATCACCTTTTAAAATATACTTGTTCCCAGGTGGAAGTTTTTCACTTATCTTTATCTTGGGTGGGTTTCTGGAATTTAAAATTCCATTCCATTCACCCATCCATCCAAACATTTATTATATTTTCTTGTACCAGGCACCAGAAAAGAGGCAAAGTTCAGAGTAATTAATTCTGGGAGTGTGCATGTGTACATGCGTGCACATGTGTAACGGGTAGGTAGAAGTGTTCTGGTGAGGAAGACAGAAAGACAGACCACACAGTTGTGACAAGTGGTCCCTGATCCTCTGCCTTACACATGTTGATTATCTGCCTGGGTTGCCCTGCTCTAACCTTGTCCTGGAAAATTATTTGTTTATCCTATGAAACTCTCAGTATCTCACCTCCCAAGGACACCTTTCCTTCCAACACCACCCACTCCTCTGAGAAAGGAAGTCTCTGAGTTTCCCTCTACTTGGAATATTGCTTGAGCCCTTACCAGGGCTCTTCAGGCCCTTCCTTTACTAAACACTCAACCTGAACTGACGCATCTTATCCTCACCACAAACCCCTCAGGTGGTACCGTTCTTACCCATTTTCCAACTGAGGAAGAGAGGTGAAGTGAAACCATATCCTGCAAGCAGTAAGGGGCAGAGTTGGTGTCTGAATCCCAGAGGCTAATCTTAGCAACTGGGCTGTGAATGTGTAAATTTCGTGGTAATTAACTGATTGTTTTAAGTGTTTCTTTGGAGGAAAAAGGATGAGATGGCCACAAATCCGGAGTATAATCAGAGTTTAGTCCTAGGCATGCTTCTTTTTTCTTACTACACACTCTCCACAGACCCTTTCATCTAATCTTAGGGATGTGATTACTATTTATATGCTGACAACTCCAAAATAGTTATCGCTGGTTTTGAGTTCCAGATCCATACATCCAACTATCCACAGGCCTCTCAAACTCAGCAAGTACTGAATGGAACCTCTGACCTTTCCCACCATTCCCTGACACCCACTCATTTCCCAGCCTCACTCAATACAGTGACAGCTTGAAACTTTAGAGGTATTAATACCTCTCTCCAATTCAGTCTCCAAGAAGCAACCAAAGTAATTTTCAAAAACGCCAATCTGACTGCCATGTCCTGCCCTCTTCCATGGGATCCCATAACTCAGGCTAAGAAGCAAACCTGCACCAGGCCCTAAGTGATCTGGCTCTCCAATCTTTTTTTTTTTTTTTTTTTGTCTTTTTTTTGTCTTTTTTCCGTGTCCGGCAACGGATCGCAACCCTCAGTGTTGCCCCCGTACCGGACCGGGGACCGGCGACGGGATCGCAAGCCTCGGCGTTGCTCCCGCGCCTCGCTCAGCCAGTGAGCGGGAGCCGGTCTGTACGTGGGATCCGAACCCTCGGACGGGAGCGCCGCCGGCGCTTCCCAAGCGGCGCACTATCCAGTGCGCCACCGGGCCGGCCCTGGCTCTCCAATCTTATGCCCGCATTTCACACCAACCTCTCCAGGTAAACAAAATGTCCTTCTCTCATTTCCTTTTGTCCCAAATTCTTTTCTACCATAGGACCCTCACCTGCTATCCCTTCTGCAGGAATGCTCTATCTCCAGTTCCTTATCTGGCTGGCCTCCTTATGTGAGGCTTAGCTTAAAACACATCACTTCCTCCGAAAGACGTTCTCTACCTCCCAGTTTAAAGGAAACCTCTGTGTCTCTCTCTCTCAGGCCTGCTCTCTCCTCTCACATCACAACATTATCACCTTTTGTGGTCATTGGTGTGTGTGGGTGGTGCTGTTATTTACACCTTTCTTCTTCCTGGGAGGGGTACCTGCAGACCCAGTGCTGGGCACACAGTAGGTGGTCAAGGTCTGTTGAATGAAGGAAGGAATGGATACAACTCTAGCTCAAGCCCTCAGCTCTCACCTTGACAGTTACTAGAGTCTCCTCACTGGTCTTGCTACCTTCATTCTCTCTTTCTTCATTCCAATCCACCTTCCACAAGTGCTGACAAGAGTTCTAAAAAAACACATTTGATCCTGTCACTCCCTTGATTAAAAGCCCAAAGGTTCCCCCAGAGCCTCCAGTGTCAGAAGCAAATTTCTCAGCATGACATGAAAGGGCTTTTACAATCTGGCTCCAATTTATCTTTCCAGCTTTGACTCCTGCCACTCTGAGCTCTGCACCCTGTGACTTGGCCACATCGTTGCTTGATGTTCCTCCACATGCCAAGCTGTCTTCCCCAGCTTTAAAGGCCTCCTCACCTTCCTTCAACTTGATGCACCCTTCAAGACCCAGATCAAATGGCACCTTCTGGAAGCATTTCTTGGACCTCTCCCACTGAACATAACTTTTTAAAAAAATTTTTGATATTTGATACATACTAAAGAATACATTTAACACATATCCCTTGGCACTTTGTTCATGTCATCATGATAACACACGCCCCAGTGCTCTGTCTATCCTTACTAACCTGTGAGCTTCTGGGAAAGGACAATCTGCAACCATACAGAGTAGGGCTTACAGCCTATAACCAGTCAGAGTTTTTGGAATTAATTTCTGGTTCCAACTCTATCGTCAACTTGCTACCTGATCTGGACAATTCACTTACCTCATCTTTGGCTATTTCTGTAGAATGTCTATCATCTGTAAAATGGGGACAAGTGCCCACCCTCCCATGCAGAGGTTATATGTAAAAAGCACTTTGAAACCTCTAAAACTCACACCAATGCAAAGCCTGGCATAATGACTGCTTCTACCACCTTCCTGGCACTCTCTGAGAAACAAACCTCTGGTGATCCTTGCTGTTAGACATTCTGTCCAAAATCTGATGAAAATGTATCCACACAGCCAAAGAATTTCCTAACTGTGAAGGGAAATCAATCTCAGCCTCAAGCTGTAAATGCGAAGCTGGCATTAAACCACACACAGTCCTAGCATTTTGAACAGCCATTTTTCAAGTAAAAATATAAAAAGAGCATGAAATAACTTCTTGCTTAAATCATGAGGAATGAGGAGCTGCTTTTCCAGGGCAGGGCTGGGTCTGGCTCAAACAGCCATAGTGCTCTCAGGGCTCTGAGACTCCAGGAACGTGTGGTCTCCAACTCACCGCTCCCCCCGCCGCTCCCCCAAGCCATGACACACAAACCTTTCTTGTTCTCTAAGTGGCATTCTGTGCCATCCTCGGCTAGAGCTGCCTCCGGATCTTGTTTACCAACAGCCCTTTACATGGTTCCAGTTCCTTCCCTCTCAATCACTCTCTCCCCTATCTAAACACAAACAAGAATCCACAATGACTCCAAATTCACCATGTCTGTTAACAGAGCAGAGCAGATTATTTTGTGTCACTTCCCCAACCCTCCCCACCCCCCAAATCATCCTGCTACTTAGAAATCACTTCCTCAGATGATATTAATAAAACATCTAGGTAAATAGAATATTTTCTGCTTAAGACTTTTTTTTTTTCCTTTTTGTCTTTTTTACTGACTAGTAACGGGATTGCAACCCTCGGTGTTGCGCCCGCACCGCGCTCAGCCAG
This sequence comes from Galeopterus variegatus, assembly GCF_000696425.1. Classification (NCBI taxonomy): domain Eukaryota; kingdom Metazoa; phylum Chordata; class Mammalia; order Dermoptera; family Cynocephalidae; genus Galeopterus; species Galeopterus variegatus. The sequence continues at coordinate 78,089 of NW_007727889.1, forward strand.
TGAGCGGGAACCGGTCTCCACATGGGATCCAAACCCTCGGCGGGAGCGCCGCCATGCTCCCAAGTGGCGCACTCTCCAGTGCGCCACCAGGCCGGCCCTTAAGACATTTTTTTTAATGGAAGATGGGATTGAATACTTTTCCTCTGTAGTCTGTCAATCCAGATGGCAAGTTCTATTTTCAGTCACCCCAGATGAAACTAGAAGAGGAGATGGCATGGTTCAAAAGATTTCACCAAATCTACTGGTAATGTCAAACAGGAGCACCTTGGATGGACACTGGATATGCATGGATAGTACATACCATAATGACTGCAAAAGAATCAGAATTTTGGGCCGGCCCGGTGGCGCACTGGATAGTGCGCCGCTTGGGAAGCGCGGCGGCGCTCCCGCCCGAGGGTTCGGATCCCACATACAGACCGGTTCCCGCTCACTGGCTGAGCGAGGCGCGGGAGCAACACCGAGGGTTGCGAT
>NW_007727889.1:79001-92387 GCF_000696425.1 Galeopterus variegatus
ATCGCAACCCTCGGTGTTGCTCCCGCACCTCGCTCAGCCAGTGAGCGGGAACCGGTCTGTATGTGGGATCCGAACCCTCGGCGGGAGCGCCGCCACGCTTCCCAAGCGGCGCACTGTAGCAGTGCGCCACCGGGCCGGCCCATAAGCAAAGAATTTCTAACTTAGGTTAAAAGTGATTTTTCAATGTGCCCCCTCCCTCCTTTTTCCAAAAAGGATTCTTTTCTTCATGAAAAACGTTCTGTGTCATCCCAATATACTGGGCAGTTATTGTTAAAATAAGGGAATCCCACTCCCTTCCTCTCTTGTTTGAAAATTGCAGATAGAGACACTAATACTGCTGATCATGACCTTCAAATACCCACTTCACCCTGTGTACCATTCTGGGGTCTGCAGCTCTAGTTCTCTACTGACCACCCCCTTCATAGGTGCTGAAGATTTCTTTCTTCCTGAGTCTTGAGACATTGTACTGAGTATTTGATTTTCAAATAATAAATATAAATACTAAGTAGAAAACAGGACCTCAAAATCATAGATGTCTTTGAGCAAACGCAAAACCTGAGCATTTGGAAGTCTGGACCTGAGTGGTACAACTAGTTCTGGGAGCCCCAGGGCAAAGAAATGAGAGTACATGCCATGTGGACACTCTCCCAGCCTCACCTCAGTTAAAACGGAGATGAGAATCTCTGTTCTACCAACCTCATGGGATTGTCTGGAGTATGAAATAAGAGAACATATACATAAAAGAGCCTTGAAAAGTGTAATACAAAGTATGATACAAAACCAAAGGGAGTCCTGACTTCAGGCTAGGGGGAGGTTGAGCAGAAGGCAGCTCAGCAAGTCCGAGGGTGCAGGGTGTGTGGTGGAAGCACAGGGAAGGCGCTGCACACAGGCTGCCTGTGGAAGCAGCTCCTGAGCTGGGCCCTGACGCAAGGAAAGAGAATTTAGGCTAAGGGAACAACATTAGCAAGTCATCTCAGAACAGGGAAGAGTCCAGTAAAAGTAAAAATCGCTAAAAATATAAAATAAGACACAACTGGCAACTAGAAAACAAAAATCTAATCTGAAATATGAACAATTAAATTATTACATGATCACTACATCAGCATATACAATTCTTGAGACTTTTTTAAAAAAAAGTTTTGCTTAGGGAACTTTCCCCTAAAAGAATATACCTAAAATTATGAACTAAAATATAAAGATCAATTGAAAGGCTAGCCAAAAATTAACAAAAAAATATTCTCACATAAATTAAATTGGCAAAAAAATACACACAGTTTCTCAGAAACAACAAAAGAAGTAAAAGCACCTACTTTTCTCCATATTGCTACAGTTTAGAGTTAAACATATAAATCCTTCACAATAACTACATTAGCCTCAGTTCTTGGTATATTTATTTTATATCCCTGCCCCCTAATATGGAAAAGATGTCAAGTCTTTTAAATGCCAACTGAAAGATTGCTTTTACTCTGAAATCAGGTATATACTCCAAAAACATCCTGTTTATTTTACTAACAAACTTTCTTCCTAGGTCATTGCTCTCAAAATGTATCACTCCATGAATAGTTTATTAGTCTGCAGTAAGCAAACGCAAAACCTGAGCATTTGGAAGTCTGGACCTGAGTGGTACAACTAGTTCTGGGAGCCCCAGGGCAAAGAAATGAGAGTACATGCCATGTGGACACTCTCCCAGCCTCACCTCAGTTAAAACGGAGATGAGAATCTCTGTTCTACCAACCTCATGGGATTGTCTGGAGTATGAAATAAGAGAACATATACATAAAAGAGCCTTGAAAAGTGTAATACAAAGTATGATACAAAACCAAAGGGAGTCCTGACTTCAGGCTAGGGGGAGGTTGAGCAGAAGGCAGCTCAGCAAGTCCGAGGGTGCAGGGTGTGTGGTGGAAGCACAGGGAAGGCGCTGCACACAGGCTGCCTGTGGAAGCAGCTCCTGAGCTGGGCCCTGACGCAAGGAAAGAGAATTTAGGCTAAGGGAACAACATTAGCAAGTCATCTCAGAACAGGGAAGAGTCCAGTAAAAGTAAAAATCGCTAAAAATATAAAATAAGACACAACTGGCAACTAGAAAACAAAAATCTAATCTGAAATATGAACAATTAAATTATTACATGATCACTACATCAGCATATACAATTCTTGAGACTTTTTTAAAAAAAAGTTTTGCTTAGGGAACTTTCCCCTAAAAGAATATACCTAAAATTATGAACTAAAATATAAAGATCAATTGAAAGGCTAGCCAAAAATTAACAAAAAAATATTCTCACATAAATTAAATTGGCAAAAAAATACACACAGTTTCTCAGAAACAACAAAAGAAGTAAAAGCACCTACTTTTCTCCATATTGCTACAGTTTAGAGTTAAACATATAAATCCTTCACAATAACTACATTAGCCTCAGTTCTTGGTATATTTATTTTATATCCCTGCCCCCTAATATGGAAAAGATGTCAAGTCTTTTAAATGCCAACTGAAAGATTGCTTTTACTCTGAAATCAGGTATATACTCCAAAAACATCCTGTTTATTTTACTAACAAACTTTCTTCCTAGGTCATTGCTCTCAAAATGTATCACTCCATGAATAGTTTATTAGTCTGCAGTACAGAAACAGAATAAAAGCTTAGAAACTGGGCCGGCCCGGTGGCGCACCGCTACAGTGCGCCGCTTGGGAGCGCGGCAGCGCTCCCGCCGAGGGTTCAGATCCCACATACAGACCGGTTCCCGCTCACTGGCTGAGCGAGGTGTGGGAGCAACACCGAGGGTTGCGATCCCGTTGCCAGTCCCGGTCTGGTACGGGCGCGACACTGAGGGTTGCGATCCGTTGCCAGACACGAAAAAAGACAAAAAGGAGAAAAAAAAAAAGCTTAGAAACTTATAGCAATTGACAGGGCAATTTTATACCTGTTGAATCTAATAATAAAAAAAATTAGTTTGTATTCTACATGTCTTTTTCGGTTTCTTTTTCTAGTAATTCTTCTTTTATTTCACAAAAATATCAATCCAGGTAGACTAGAAATTTTTGAAGGCTGGTTTTGCAACACTAGTGTGAGCAGCACTAAAAGTACACTGGGCACAAGGAACACAGAATATCTCTTACCTCCCCTATGCCACTGACCATACTAGAACAGCAGAAATCCATCCAGGAAATATGTCAACTATACCATGTGAGAATTACTGTGAATCCTGAAGTGACTGCTAGGGATGTGCCCATAAAAAATTATATTTCTGAAAAATCCATGAACTCCACTATCAGTGCCTGAACTTTTTGGAGCCCAACTCCCAACAGAGGAAAGTCAGGCCTACCAGTGCCTGCCTTCATTTCCAACAGCCCAGTCATCGCTCACTCATCCTGTCCTCTTTCCTCTACAGCCAATCACCAAGTTCCGCCTCTTTTTTCATTCACGTGTGGCCATCGTATTTCTTTCTTTTGGGCGGGGGGTTGGGGGAAGGCCGCAGGTGGCCAACATGTACTCTGTGCTCACACATCTTTTTAGTAACAGTAGTAACCACCTGAGCCACTACTCCTTTTCCCCAAAGAGTCATTAGCCCCAGCAGATGGCTTCCCACATAGAGGAAGTCTGGTGGAAAGAGAAAGAGCCCAGACTTTGGAACGAGGCAAGCCTAGGTTCAAACCCTGCCTTCCCTCTCGGTAGCTAGGTGGCCTTGGGCAAGGTGTTAGGTTTGTCTCACTGAGCCTCAGAGAACAAAGCCCCTTCCTTCCCCTGCAGCAGTGAGGGCTGCAGATAATGAATAGAAAGCACAGAGCATACAGAAGTACTCAAATGGTAGCTCCCAATATTAATTCATTTCAGTCACTTCCCACCTCTGATCAAAATGCTTCTGTGTCTTCCTAATTTCTGCACCTAGCATCCCTGCCCTCCATGGTTCAGCCACGTCCTCCCTAACAGCAACACCACCTCCTGTGTACCTCTTTCTATGCCCCAGGCCTGCACGCGCACTTGACACTCATCATCCCACTAAATCTCATAGTCCCCTTCAAAGTACGCACTAATATTCTCTGCATTTTACAGATGAGGAACTGTGAAGGGATTCAGGGTCAGCAACCTGTACTCTTATCCATTCTACACTATCTCGCCTCTCAACCCTTCTTTTGCCCACCCTCCTTCCACACCACCCATCCTTAGCCCTGGTCCAGGCAGACAGCACCTTTCCTGGCTTTAACATGTTGCCCTCTTGGTCAGGATGGCCTTCTCTGCCCCCTTCCTTGCCCAGGAATATCACCCATCAGCAGTTCAAGTCCCACCAGCTCCAGCAAGCATATTCTCATCTACCACTGTTTGTACTCACTCCTTTATCTCAATTCTCAGGTACCTGGATTCATTCCACAATGTTTAGTATTTAATCACTCATAGGATATCAGAATTGTTTTAGTCTGTTATCATCAATTACAATAAAATTACAATAAAAACTCTTTTAAGGAATAGAACTTCTTTACTAAACAGTTACCACTGGATTGTTTCACAAAATCAGCTTTTGTTTTTCAGCTTTCTGGTGGATTCTGCGGACTTTGGGTTTTTTAAAATAATTTGCATCCTAATTATTACCAATTATCTAAGTTCTTAAATATTAGTTTATAGCAGAACCAATTTATTAAAAATTTTTACGAATTTTAAGAGTTAGACTATATTTGATTTCCAGTCTCATTATGTCATACATGCTCAATATTTATTGAATGAATAAAACCATGATTGTCTCTTAATTTTTTCAATGGTAAGATTAAATTTTATCATTATGTTCATGCGTTTCTGCATAAGGAGTTACCAATTACAAACAATCTGTCAGTGTCTCATCAATCTTATTACATTCTCAACTTAACAGAAAATTTTAAAATAATGGTTTAAATATTTCCACTACAGAACTGGGGTTACCAGAGCCTCAATCAATAAGTAAACCTTTTTTTGTTTGTTTTTATAAAGATGAATGGTAAGGGGATCTTAACCCTTGACTTGGTGTTGTCAGCACCATGCTCTCCCAAGTGAACTAACAGGCTATTCCTATGTAGGGATCTGAACCCGTGGCCTTGGTGTTATCAGCACCACACTCTCCCAAGTGAGCCATGGGCCGGCCCCAGTAAACGCCATGCTTGGCTTTTCCTTGGATTTCTCATCCTTAAAATCCCTGGAATTCTTTTCACGATGAACTCTGCTGAAATATGCAGTCAGTTTAGTTGGTTTAGCACGGCACTAATGAGTCTATAGGTACTTGAGGAATTTGTCTTCCCAGCACCATAAGGAGTCTGTGAAAAGAAGCCATCCAGTTCCAGTGTGTGTACTTTCTCTCTCTGTGTCTCTCTCTCTCTCTCTCATACACACAAACACCCCCCTTCACAGTTCCAGTTATTAGTCCCAACTGCCAACTGCTGAGCCAATAGGAATAGAGAAGAGGGGCTAGCCCACCAAAAGGGAAGAGCTTGCAGCCCCACTCCCATGGACTCAGTGGGCCTCGGCAGGGCTTTGGGAAGTCTGTGCCACGGGCAACAGCCATGCCATGTTATATGTGCCTGTGCCGGACTCTCTTCCTGAGAACCTGCTACTTGATACTCCTGAGTACCCAGAAGCATTTGATGTGGTATGAAAAATATTTCAGCCCTCTTTTGAAAAATGCATGTCAAATTATGATTTTAGCCACAGAGAGAACGAGTCTTGCCAGAAAAGAGTAAAATGTTCTCTTAACAGCTACTTACCTTGTCTACACTTGAAATCACTCTCTTCCCTCCTAAACCCACTCTTCCCAGTTTTAAACCCTTGCTGCTCAGTCAGGTCCCTGGCACGCCCCCCGCCCCAAGCTGCCCAAATGACAGCTTCATAGGCCTCATCTGGCCTGCCCTTCCCTGGTCTGAGTCCAGCCTAGCTCAGCCTCCCTGGCTCTGCACTAGTCTCCTTCTACCCATTTCTACCCCATCCAATTCAACCCCATACTTTGTCAGATTCACCTTTGGGAAGCCTTAGGTCACTCTCCCATTCACAACCTCTGGGATCTGTAAGGCGTACCAGCTTAGCACTGTCAGGCTCACCAGTGTGGGTCTTATCCCCTCTGCCCTTCACACACATTACCCCAAAGACACTTGACTGCCTTTCCTTACATTCCTTCTGTCACCTAGAAAACCTTCACTACTCCCAATACCCATACTAATTCTGCTCACCCAGCACAAATGTTGCTTCCTCTTGACTTCACTCAGATATGTGTGACATTCTTTCACCGCCCTGCACAGTGCCTATCACTACGTGCCACATTTATTAGCTGTAATATGTTAACTATATTCCACATATTGTGAAAGTCCAGCTCCTTTAAAAACAAGGAAAAAGTCAAGAGGCTGCTGAGTCACTGACAGCCTGAATGGATTAATCAAAAATAGCTAGAGCAGTCCAAGTGTCACCGAAGGTCGCCATTATGCCATTTTGAAAATCAGAAGAGAACTGAGGTGCTTTCTATTATTATGCCTCTTGACCACATCTCAGACAAACAAAATAAGGACCAAAAGTGACCAAAGATTACTTCCCAAAGCCACAAAGGATCTCTTACTTGGAAAGAAGTGGAACAATGGGAGCCCAATCTTAAAACCTGAACAGATTGTTCCAGAGCTTTTTTTTTGGTGGGGGAGCAGGTAGTAGAGTGGGGGAACTTTTAACCTAGTGAAGCTTGGAGCTTGTAGTTCCTGTTACGGATTCCTTCACAGCCCACAGCCTGGGGCTGGACCACACCTGTTGTGTGGGTCGCCCTGTTGAAACCAGAAACACAAGCCTTCCAAGCCACAGGCGTGAATGAAAGAGACACTGACCACTCAAAGCTGAGATATATTCACTTTTTGAACAAAGCTCAATGTACTATTTAACCAAAATTTTCTCCAACACAGTGGGAAATAACTGGGTCTAATGAAAAAAACATCACACAGAGATTTTCAAACACTTTCACTGGCAACACTTCATGTACAGCCAACAGTTTTAACACTCAAGTAACAATAAACTGTATGGCACTGCATAGATGCCAATTCTACAGTCTAATCCGCGTGCCCTTGCAGTAGAAACAAAACCAGGTTAATCTTGGAAACACCCACACAATCCATCCTTCCCACAGTCTCTTCAGTTCAAGAGTTACATCCAAAATATCTGTACAATTGCCATTAACAGTATGTAAAGGGCCTAACAGTTGTTTTAAATATGTGTGTGTGTGTGTATCTCTCAAAGATATAAGAAATCAGTTAGGTTTGGGATCACTTATCCTCGGAGGAAAAACAATGTTAATCAATCATACAGTTCCAGTGTTTCAAAAAGGAAAGAAACCTATCCATGTCATTCACCCTCTATCTCCAACACCTAATAGAGGGCCTGGCACACAGAAGGTATCGAGTATCTGTCATAGAAAGGAAACAATTGTGAAAATGGAGGGATAGAAAAGTAAAGTGATAGGAACCAAGAGACCTACAAGCCACAGATATATAAAAGGAAATATACAGTCCTTCTGCCAACCAAGATCCTAAATAACAACTTTAACTGCCTTCTTGGGTGCCCATCTGTGAAAGAAAACCACCTCCATCAGCATTGGTACGTCACCTTACGGTTTACAAAGTACCTTCGCAGCACATCAGGACCTCTGCGCATCAGTTCTTTCAACTGTTCCAAACTTGTGTAAGTACTATTGCCACTCCCACTTTATAGACAAGGAAACAGAATTAGCTGTCAGGAGGAGCCAAGTGGGAGAGTCTGGCCATCTAAATTCCAGGCCCTGTGCTCCTTTTCTAATGTGCCATGTGGATACAGTGGGAAGTGGACAAGATGACATTTGAGGTAGCACCTAGTTCTAAAATTCTATCACCATGTGTTCCTATGCTTGCTTGAGTGGGAATCAAATACTAAAGACTTGTTCAGTTTGGCCCGGATTCCAGATCCACCTTCTCAATGCATTTGCCTCACAGGGCTGTTTTATTAAAATGGAGTAATATACACAAAGTCCCCAGCATAATACCTGGCACTAAAAAGGCATTCGAGAAAAGTTAGTTCTCCTTTCAAATACATAAAGACTTGCTGCTTATTCTACAGGCTTTGAAAATTCTCATCATTCATTAATACCTTCAAAAATACATAAATAAGAAAAAAGAGAGATATTTCTTTCTGCCCTACATTTCCTGGAGAAAGATAATAGCAGCCAAGTTTCAGCACGTTTTCCTTCCAATATAATTTTCCGAAACAAGACAGTAGCTTCCGCTTCTCAGTTTCCATTCCTCCTCCATTCTCATGCATACCAGTACACAGCCCACATTTGCCTGGCATACCAGACCCATCCCCTTTACTAAAAACAAACCAATGGCATGTCGCCTGCTAGCATGCCTCTGAGGGGCTCTGACCCTGGAGCTCTACCACCCACATTCCAGAGTGTCTCTCACGTGCGCAGCAGCAGCAAGGCCATGAGAGGCAGGGCAGGGAACTCGACGGAGGAGCGGAGGAGCGGAGGAGCGGATGGACAGAATGACGAGCCAGACACCAGCCTGTCAGAAAATGGGCAAAGAATGGGATACAAGAAATGTGGAGTGTCACCTTTATGTCGTTTCAAAGTGGGATGAGGTGCATAGTCACAGAATGTGTAAAATGTGTTAAGTGAAAATTTCACAGCAACAATCTCTGGAATTGCTTGCTCTTCTCCAAAGACGGGTTTCTCACAGGGGCCAACAAAAGTGGGGTGGGGGTGGCCGCAGGGGAGGGAGCAGAGGGCTGACGTTATCTGCCAGCATCTTCTCCCCTGGCCCAGCATAGTCAGTCAAATGCATGCTGAAATAACAAGCTTCGGCTGTTATCACACGTCATTTTTTTCCCAAGGCAGCCTGTCACTTAAAAACTCTTAGCTATGTAAAATCTACTCCTCTTCCCTCTGAGTAGTTATTTAAAAGTGAATTAATAAGCTGCTAAACTGCAACATCTTTTCCATCTCTTCATTTTCTACATGAAGAAAATGTTGCGCTACATGTTCAGTTAAATCTCTTATCACAATGAGAGTCACTACACATGGCTGTTGTGGCACTTTGTTTAAGTAATGAAATACTGATTTCTTCATTAAAGAAAAACTATGAATAAATATTACATAAATTCCATTTGCACACATTCTAACACCAGTTCTCATCACATTAAAATGCTGACATACTCAAATGACCTATTTTTATTAAACCCTGTTAAATATTCATATAAATACACATTTCTATTCTAAAGAGAATACCAATATCAAATGGAAGAAAAGGCAAAATGCTTTCATTTCTGCAAAAAGATACTCATTTCAAATTCTTAGAAAATAATTTTTTAAAAAAATTCCCACTGAAAGGGGTAAGAGGAGGGAAAATTCTACGCCCTTTTGAAAGTGTTGAGATAACACTGGTAAACTAAAGACCATTACAAAGGAGGGAGTGGTTCCTATGTGCTGCTTAACTACTATGCTGTTTTTCTGACCTTTAGATGATCCATGGGCTTATTATATTTGGCAGAGCACACAAATGATTTTAAAATTTTCTGATTCAAGTTGCTGAGTAACAGTGATCTGCACAGGAGCTCCCATTCTTAAGTGAGAAAAGCCCTAAATCTCCATCATGCAGAGGCCCTACAAACTTCTGCCCTGTACTTATTCTACAAAGAAACTGAGGCCCAGGAAGGGGTAGAGATTTATCCAAGATTTCACAGTGCTTAGAAATGCACTTTTAACCACATCAAGCTGTCACTCTCTTTTCAACCAACTTCAGCTGGAACAACGAACTATTGAATCTATGACATGAAATTTCAAAAAATGACACTGATGTGTACCAGTAATTTTACACCAAATAACAGCATTTTGGACCCAGTACTTTGCTGTGTTTTCAAACAGGAAGCAAGAGAGCAAGAGTCAGAGAACACTAAACATATCTTATACATTTATGAAGATCAGCCATTGAACAAGTGGCCAAATTATTCTATTTGGCTTCTGTAATTCAAATAGTCTCTGATCTAGCCAGGCCCCAGTTGAAGAAAGCAACCTCAAATCAATAAGTGCAACAGAGACCTGATCTGTTCTTGTGAGGAAAAACTTTGCTCTCTCCTGCATCTGAAGTTCTACAGTGTTAGTTCATCACTGGACCTACCCTACTCACTTGTAAATTGTGATATTAGTCATTTGTCATATATGTCTTATCTCCCCAAGTAATCTAAAATTTTTTAGGGCATAACTTCCTTATAGGCCACTTCATAAAGAGCCACTCACATATTTCTAAGTTTTTTTTCCCTACCAGATTAAAAAAGCCTTTTTAGGCAACTGAAATTTATCAGGCATTGGTATAGCCCTAATAACACAACAGGAGCCAGTTTCAAAATGTGGGCCAGTAGGGCTGGCACATACAGGAATGTGGACAGGCAGGCCTCATCAAACCACCATGGGAGTATAAACCAACACTGTCTTTCTGAAGGGCAATTTGGCAACATGTAGCCATAGCCTTCTTTCCTTTTAACACAAATATAACTCCTACGAATTTATCCTTAGAAAACATTTTTCAAGTATGTAAACTATTTGTAATAGCTCCAAACTGACCCAACCCAAATGTTCACGTAAGGTAGGCTAGATAAATAGTGGGCTATACACTGAACACTACTCATGGAATACATGCGATTAGAAAAACATGGACGTATCTCAAAAAATAATCTTGAGCGAAAGAAGCCATATAGAAAAGAAGTATATACTGAATAATTCTATTTACATAAAGTTCAAAAATAAGGAAAACTAATCTGTGATGTTAGAAGTGAGGTCAGTGATTACCCTTAGGGATGAGAGGAACAGGCCACAGGGCAAGCTTCTGGGTGGCCAGGCATGGGTAAGGAAATGGACAAGATGAATCTAGAACAACTTTTTGTGCCTCTGAGCAAGAAAGTGATGTTAGAAGTGAGGTCAGTGATTACCCTTAGGGATGAGAGGAACAGGCCACAGGGCAAGCTTCTGGGTGGCCAGGTATGGGTAAGGAAATGGACAAGATGAATCTAGAACAACTTTTTGTGCCTCTGAGCAAGAAAGTTATCAGAGACTATGAGAAACTGGGTCAAAAGGACTTAGGAGGCAAAGTAAAGGGACTGCCATTGGCTGCAGATGGGATAATTTAAACATCAAAACAACACTATAGGGCTGGCTGGTTAGCTCAGTTAGTTAGAGCATGGTGTCAGAACACCAAGATCAAGGGTTCGGATTACTGTGCCAGCCAGCCACTAAAAAAAAAAAAAATTACAAAATTATTACGAAATAAAAATCTGAGTTTATATTAATATCAATAAATGGGGCAATGAAAAAGCTCCCCAAACCTCTCCATTATAATAGACTAAAACCCAATAAATATAAAAGGAACAATAGAGTCTGAAAAATCACTATTTTACAACCATCATGGTAATATAGTAATAATCGATTCAGCCAAAAAAATCAATTGATGCTAAAACTAGTGGGTGAAGGTTTGATGGGAAACAGGATATTTATGTAATCTCAAAGTATCTACAAATTACACATCAATCACAAAGGGGAAAATGGAACTTTACAATAGTTTAATTTAGCAAACACAACCTTAATTAATGTTAACATTACCAATACTGCCTGAGACAAGTCAGTATCATGTGCCTGCTGATATGTTGCCCTGAAAAGGACACAACATCAATTCTGTGGTATTCCACCAAAAAATGCAGACCATGAATTTAATCATGAAAAATTATCAAATTCAAATTGAGAGATATTCTACAAAATAACTAGGCTGGACTCTTAGAAAATGTCAAGACTATGAAAATAAAGAAAGGCTAAGGAACAGTCCAGACTGAAGGAGACTAAAGAGACTGCAACTAATTGTAACTGGATCACAAACCAGGGGGGAAAATGACTATTAAAAGACAGCATTGGGACAACTGCTGAAATCTGAATATGAATTGTGGATCAGATAAGAGTAATGTATCAAAGTTAATTCTGTACCCTACAAATATGTATAATCAATTATGTTTCAGTTAAAAAGAAGAGTAATATATTAATGTTTTCTGATTTTGATAGATGTAATAGTTATGTAAGAGAAAGTCCTTGTTCTTAGGAAATAGAAACTGACGTTTATATGAAAAAATGGGCATGATGTCTACAAATTACTCTCAAATGATACAGATCAAACATACACATACATAGACAAACACACAAACGGGGAGGACACAAAGATAAATGGGCAAATTTTAAGCAATTTGTCCATCTGAGTAATAAGCACATGGGAGTTCTTTGTACTATTCTTGTAAGTTTTCCTGTAAGTGTGAAATTACATCAAAATAATTTTTTTAAAAAGAGAGACTTAAGGACTAACAGGTACAAAACTATGCTATCTACCCTAAGTGAATCATTGCGTAGCATATGCAAATATGTATATATGAGACAACATATTGTACCACACAAATATATACAAGTAAATGGTAAAATAAGAAAATAATTCAAAAATAGCATGCACACTAAATGCAATGTGTAGTCCTTATTTAGAAACAGATTTAAATAACCAACTATAAAATGACACATTTGTGTTAGTGGTTACATGAATCTGCACATGGGATAAAACTGCACAGAACTACACACATACACACACACACAAGAATACATGTAAACTGGTGAAATCTGAATGAGGTCTGTGGACTGCACCAATGATAATTTCCTCATTTTGATATTGTACTACAATCGTTACCATTGGGAGGAACTGGGTGAACGGTATGTGGGACCTCCGTGCACATTTTTACAACTTCCTGTGAATCTATAATTACTTAAAATTAAAAAGTCATGAATCATCTTTAAAAAAGTTAAAAACAATTTAAAAAAAGACCTTTATATGTCAAGAAACCAACTGTAAAGAATATTTACGAATCTGTCATTTGAATATGACTGTTCAAATATAATCATTCTCTCTACTTTTGCGTAAGTTGGTAAATTTCCATAATTTAAAAAGCATGATTTTGTTCAGACCATATATTTATTTATATTTATATACTTGCAAAGAAAACAGTTTGAAAAGATACTCACCAAAATATTTAGTGGTTATTATTAAAAGGGGGGTAATATTTAGATGACAAATTTTGCCTATTGTAATTTCTAACTTTTTGTCAATAATCATATTACTTGTATAATTTAAGTAGAAAAAGAAAAAAACACTGGCGAAAAAAACTACTGAAACTATTTCAGAATTACTCTAGTAGTTTAAAGCCATGTCCTGGCCTTGTACAGGGTCACAGAAAATACATGTCTTTTTTTTTTTTTTTCCCCTTTTTGTCTTTTTTCGTGTCTGGCAACAGACCGCAACCCTCAGTGTTGCGCCCGTACCGGACCGGGACTGGCAACGGGATCGCAACCCTCGGTG
>NW_007727889.1:92784-101561 GCF_000696425.1 Galeopterus variegatus
AAAAAAAAAAAAAAAAAAAAAAAAAAAAAAAAAAAAAAAAAAAAAACAGGCCAAGTTATAAGTTTCACACCAATGAGGACCACTGGAGTCTATTATTCATGTTTCTGTGGCATCAATGATGTCACTCAATGAGATGAAAAGGCCAGGAAAATTCTTTAAAGAAGCCAACCATTCAGGCAGTAGATAAGAAGGCCATGGCTGGTTCTACTGTTTTACTCCTTAAATAGCACTATAGTGATAGAACAGTTTACTGCATGCTCCTAATTTGCTAATAACGATAATTTTTCCCAGAGTCCTCTTTGGGAAAACCAATCTATTCCAAATTTACTTCCTTATTCTTCCTTTAATATAGATATAAATTATAAATCCTTATCTTTCTCACAATAACTAAACCAGGAATTTAACATCAATTTTATGCTCTTCTAGAGAGTCTAGGAAAACTGAATCCTAAATTATCCTTAACCCAGAAGAAACAGCTAAAAATGATTACACAGTGGAATTTGTTTTTAAGTATTCAGTAATATTTTAGCATTTAAAAGTTAAAAGCTTGAGGCCTGAAACAAAAATATTAGGATGAACAAGGAAGGTGGTGTGTTCGTGGTCTCGAGGAGACAAGTACTGTATTTAAAATGTAGGTTAGCAGGCCAACCCACTTAGAGCTGAATAAGAAACTCCACATTGAAGGCTGGAATCAACCATAATTCAAAAGTTAACACTTATGGGGCCGGCCCGGTGGCGCACTGCTACAGTGCGCTGCTTGGGAGTGTGGCGGTGCTCCCGCCGAGGGTTCGGATCCCACATACAGACCGGTTCCCGCTCACTGGCTGAGCGAGGTGCAGACACAGCACCGAAGGTTGCGATCCCGTTGCCGGTCCCGGTCCGGTCCGGGCGCAACACTGAGGGTTGCAATCCATTGACGGACACGAAAAAAGACAAAAAGGAAAAAAAAAAAAGTTAACACTTATGAACAATTGCACATTTGCTTACTGCTATGCTCTATGCTAAGTATGTACCATTCATTATCTCATGTAATACAATATACATCATTAAAATCTTTTAACTATTAGCTTAAAAAGTTAAATATAAAGTTGCTCACAGGGCCGGCCCGGTGGCGCACTGCTACAGTGCGCTGCTTGGGAAGCGTGGCGGCGCTCCCGCCGAGGGTTCGGATCCCACATACAGACCGGTTCCCGCTCACTGGCTGAGCGAGGTGCAGGGAGCAACACCAAGGGTTGCGATCCCGTTGCCGGTCCCGGGCCGGTACGGGCGCGACACTGAGGGTTGCGATCCGTTGCCGGTCATGAAAAAAGACAAAAAGGAAAAAAGGAAAAAAAAAAAAAGTTGCTCACAAAGAAGTGGATTAAAAAAGCAACTCATTTCCCAGTGCAAATAATTCTGAAACATACCTATATATACAAAGGCCTCATATGAGTATAAGTAACATGAGTCTAACATCGTGGAATCAGAGGAGGATAAACAGAGCACATTTAAAAAAAAAAAAAAGTCACATTTGCTCTCAAGATGCTGCAACTTAGACCAAATAAGTAAGTTGTCTAACATCGTGGAATCAGAGGAGGATAAACAGAGCACATTAAAAAAAAAAAAAAAGTCACATTTGCTCTCAAGATGCTGCAACTTAGACCAAATAAGTAAGTTGCCTAAAATCACACAACCAATTCACACCACAGCTAAACTGGGAGCTCTGGTCTCATTCTCTGTAACTGCACTATACCCAGTAAACTCTAGAAAAAGCACTAGAGTAACCTGACCGAAAGACCTCAATTCTCTGTTCATGTGTGGTCTTCTTGCTTCTACATCAGATAGTAACAAATAGTTGTCAGAACTTGAAACTATATTACTTATAACACAGAGTAAAGAAACAGAGAAGACTTTGTAAAACTCATTAAGTTTAGGATAAACCAAATGATACTCATTTAGTTAGAGCAAAGTTCACAGGCAAAGTTCAAAGTTCATGACTGCTACCAGCCTTATCTAGGAGACAGGAACTTAGAAGCAAGTTGCTTGCCTCTTGATAATTCAGAGGTCTCAAACTGGCTGTGTCGTGATCAACTAAGGCCAAAGCCCACTCCCACACCTCTTTCCAAAGCTCCTGACCACCTTCTGGAAAATCATCCCTCTGCAGCCCAGCCAAATGCTGATAAAATTCTGGCCAGCAAGGACATATGCAAATACAAGAGGGATGGCAGAAACAGGCAGCAATTTTCAACTACATTGCAAAGATATAGAAAGCTAAGAAATGCAGGCCAACAGCTCAGCTTGGTGGTACATATGGTTATGACAAAGGAAAGGTGAGGTTCCAAATGCTAGCAGGTCCCATAAGCAGCAATAGAGTGGTATGGAAAGATCGTCTGATCTCTCCCCCAGGTGGAGTTCTGCAACTAATTTGTCTTTAAATATGATGAGACACACAATAACACAATATTCCCAAATTTTCTTTGTTTCCCACAGTAAATCTGAGTACTTGTGCTATCCTCACAAAATCCTGGACCTCAAGAATGAATGAATGACTGGCAGCAAGAAACCATGGCACACTCAAGAACACAAAGAAGAAACAGTACAGCAAAAGCATAGAGAGCCAGACAAGGGCTTCTTCTGGGGGCAAGATAAGGCTGAGAAAGGTATTGTGAAGCCAACATTCAAGCCCAGGAACTGTCCCACTCCAGAGGCTACCTGCCTTCACCACTGTTCTGCCTGAGTCCCTGGTAAACAACCTAATTATTTAACACTTTAAAAGCACCTGACTGGCCAGCTGCCAAAAAATAAAAAATGAAGTGAAAGGACCTGAGTTATTTCTCTATGTAAACTCACATGTCAATTCCATCCTCCACATAGGCCCTAACGTGGAAAAACAAAAATAATGAACAGTATATCACTTCAAAAGTGTAAAGTGACACATTATAGAGGAAGCCCTGATTAAAAACCTACAATACTCTTTGAGGAGTGGTTAAGAGCACTTCGGGGGCTGGCGGGTTAGCTCAGTTGGTTAGAATGTGGTGCTGATAACACCAAGGTCCAAAGTTTGATCCCTGTACTGGCTGGCCATTGAAAAAAAAGAGCACAGACTATGGAGCCAGGATGGCTGAGTTTGATTCAGGTTCGATCCTGTGAGCCTGGACAAACTATGTGGCTTTCCAAACCACCATTTTCACAAAATGGGAAAATGTGGATAACAGTTCCTACCATATGCAGTAGGACGATTGGGTGAGTTCAAATATGTAATTGCTTAAGCAATCGTGCCTGGTACAAAGTAAGTGCTATGTAAGTACAGTTAACACTCTGTGGGGGATTGGTTCCAGAACCCCCACGGATATCAAAATCCAAGGATACCAAAATCTGTGGATGCTCAAGTCCCTTATATAAAATGGTATAGTATCTGCATATAACCTATGCATACCCTCCCATATACTTTAAATCATCTCTGGATTACTTATAATACCTCATACAATGCGGACACCACTTAATTTGTATGGATTCCCTATAGTACTTGGCGCATAGCAAATTCAAGTTTTGCTTTTTGGAACTTTTTGATGCAAGGTTGGTTGAACCCATGAATATTTTCAATCCAAGGTTGGTTGAATTCACGGATACAGAAACCATGGAGGCCAAACTCATGGATATGGAGGGCTTACTGTATTAGATATTATCATTATTAAGTAAATAACATGAATTTACACTTGTTAAGTGCATTCAAACCAAGAACTACAGTGAGTTAGTATGAAAACAAGCATTTGATTCCTTATAAGAAATTTAAAAAATAAATTACTTTTTCTATTTAGTTGCCTGTCCAAAAATAGGCGTATGCACAAATATGTGGCAGGGGGACTAGGATGTGAGAAGAGGAAGAAAGGTCAAAGTTAAGCCAGCAAAATTACTTTTCTTTTTTTTTTTTCGTGTCCGGCAACGGACTGTAACCCTCAGTGTTGCGCCCGTACCGGACCGGGACCGGCAACGGGATCGCAACCCTTGGCGCTGCGCCCGCCCCTTGCTCAGCCAGTGAGCGGGAACCGGTCTGTATGTGGGATCCGAACCCTCGGCGGGAGCGCCGCCGCACTTCCCAAGCGGCGCACTGTAGCAGTGCACCACCGGGCCGGCCCATAGCAAAATTACTTTTCCCAATCAATTAAGAGTTTACTAAACTTGATGTAGCATAAAAGTTATAAAAATAATATAAGTTTGGAGGTCAGAGCTGTTTAGTATAACAATTTACAACTCAATGAAAGTAAAAGTTAATTTCTGGGACAAAAATACTGAGTAGCATATATAATGTGATAGCTACATATGTGAAAATGCAGACAGACTATGATCTCAAAGGCCTCTTTAACCTCCTAATTTTCTGACTGCAAACAAATAAATATTAAGAAAAGGAAAACAGTCTGTGTTTCTATTAAAAAAAAAAGGTGAAAGGTAGCTGCTTAGTGGATGGGGTTAAGTATATGACGTAGAAAATCTAGAAATATGGGTATTATAACTATTTTTTATATGACAGCCACATATTCACATGTATTATTTGGGAGCAAGGGTTTATGTGAGAAGCAATGTGGTGTTCTAGAAAGAACACATATCTGATAGACCTTGCTGAAAACTCATAATGCAACTCACCATATGTGCCACCATGGCAAGCTACTACTACAATTCTCTGAGACTCCCTTTCTCACCTATATATAAAGTGGGAAACACCACTTTCTCTTCTGCAAATTGTCTGTGAGAGCATATGAAACAATGCATGTGAAAGCACATAGTTCCGCACCTAACACAGAGTAGGGATTCAATAAATGGGGGCTGTGATCAGATGCAAATTAATCAATGGCTATTAATATAGCCTACAAATTAAATAGCCAGTAAGCTTTTGCTGAGTGTTTGCTGTGAGGAGAGCTCTGCATTAGATTCTGTAAGGCAGTGGTTCCCAATCTAGCCCATCAGAATCACCTGGCCTACTAGTTAAAACACACATTGCTGGACCCTGCCCCCAGTTTCTGATTCAGTCACTGGTCAACGCTGGGGTCCCAGAATCTTCATTTCCACAAATTCTGAGATGCTGATGCTGCTGGTCAGGGACCACACATAAGAGAACCACTGTTGTAAGGAAAGAGAGAAGGAAGAGCAGCACAAACATTTCTACAAGGAACTCACTTAAGGTCTAGAAGATACATACGAAACAATTTTTTTTTCTTCTTTTTGTGACTGGTAAGGGGATCACAACCCTTGGCTTGGTGTTGCCCGCACCGTGCTCAGCCAGTGAGCGCACCGGCCATCCCTATATAGGATCTGAACCCGCAGTGGGAGCGCCACTGCACTCCCAGCGCCGTACTCTCCCAAGTGAGCCACGGGGTCGGCCCCATACGAAACAATTTAACCCCACATATACAGACCTCAAACCCTACCACCCTACAAAAGGTACAAATTCATATTGTAAAAAAATGGGGATGCCAGAGTCTAGGGATACCCAGCCCTGATGTTTTTCAAAGTTCCTGTTGCCTGACAGTTTTTGTTAATGTAAAAACTAAAATATTTAGGCAATGGTCTAGGCAAGCAGAAAGATGTGGGAAGGCACTTGAAAGAAAACCAAGACAAAACAAGTGTGTAGACAACAATGGTGTCAGCTTAGCCAGTTC
The DNA here is from genome assembly GCF_000696425.1 of Galeopterus variegatus. Classification (NCBI taxonomy): domain Eukaryota; kingdom Metazoa; phylum Chordata; class Mammalia; order Dermoptera; family Cynocephalidae; genus Galeopterus; species Galeopterus variegatus. The sequence continues at coordinate 98,418 of NW_007727889.1, forward strand.
AATATCTGTGCAGGAGAATCTCATCATGAGAAATGATGACGAAGGGCTGGCCCGGTGGCGCACTGCTACAGTGCGCCGCTTGAGAGCGCGACAGCGTGCGATCCGTTGCCGGACACGAAAAAAGACAAAAAGGAAAAAAAAAAAAGAAATGATGATGAAGAGATTTTTGAAGAGGTCACTGGTAGGCTAACTTACTAGGCTCAGCTTGGACTTGATGTTATCAGTAAAGTGAACCATTACAAATTCTGGGCAAGTTAGCCACATGGTAAAAATGGTAACTGCAGGGCCGGCCCATGGCTCACTCAGGAGAGTGTGGTGCTGATAACACCAAGGCCCCGGGTTCGGATCCCATATAGGGATGGCCGGTTGGCTCACTTGGGAGAGCGTCGTGCTGACAACACCAAGTCAAGGGTTAAGATCCCCTTACCTGTCATTTTTTTAGAAAAAAAAAAATGGTAACTGCAAACAGAGATGGAACAACAGGCAAGGCCAGGCTAAGTAGCATGGAAATAGGAAAAAATGGGCAAAAGCAGTGAAAAACCATCATTGATTCTGATGCAGGTGGCCCCAAAACACCCTCTAATCCCGAGAGCCAAGAACTCTGGAACTTCCATTCTGCAAGATATTGGCCCATGAAAGGAGTCTGCTAGATATGAGAAATATAGATCCCTCAGAATCAAGCCCCATTTTAATCATGATGTTTATTAACTTGGTATTACCAGTCATTAATCAATGGGGCTGAGCTCTTGAACATGATTCACTCAAATGAGAGAGGTAAATCCCTTATTTCTTCAGCTTTATATAATTTACTAAACACATTCCTTAAATGTAGTTTATAACATTAATTAGCTGTCACTGCACCTATAATTACCAACAGTATCAATCTTTATTTACCAACTGAAAATTCTACAAACTTTGATTTAAGACAATGCTCACCAATAGGCTGTATTTTAATTGCTATTTTAAAGTCAACATTGGTAAGATAAAGACAACCCTGTCTTACACTGAGAAGTACACAAGACATGGCCCACAGGTCTATACCACTCAACAGAACACAGCTGACAAGTCGTTTTCCACACAAGACATAAAAATCAAGAAATCCTAAGACTGTTCACAAAAAAGGGGTGGGGGTGGTTTGAAACCCCACATCACATCTTATACCAGAATAAATCTCAGCAGCATCAAAGAGAAATTTTTTAAAAAAATGAAACCTCCAAAGTACAAGAAACCACAGGGATTTTAAAAAATAGGAGGGGTAACTATGACCCAAAACCTGTAGCCATTAAAGAAAACACTAATGAGTTTGTATATAAAAAATAAAATTTCTATCTAGGAAAAACCACTATGAACAAAATCAGAAGACAACTGAGAAATGGAACAAAACATCTGCAACTCAGATCACAGATTTAGGGTTAATTTGCATAAATGAGACCTCCTACCTAGTCAATTAAAAAAAAAAAAGACAAAAACTAAAGTAAAAATTGGTACAACCCATGGAAAGCAATTTGACTATGACTATCGAAATTACAAATGCACATGTCCTTTGACCCAGCAATTCTACTCAAAAAATCTATTTCTCAGATATACTAGCAATACGGCAAGATGATGTATGTAGAAGGTTACTTAGTGCAGCATAGTTTGTTAATAGCTAAAGACTGGAAGCAACTTCAATATCCATCAAGAGGGGAATTATGGTAAATTCATACAATGGGATATTGTGCAGCCATTAAATAAAGAAGCTTTTAATGTACTGTCAAAGAACGATCTCCAAAGTATATTTTATAAAAACAAAGCAAAAACAAGGTGCAAAAAAGTGCAGATGCTAAAATTTGCATTTTTTTTAAAGAAGGGAGGAACATATCTGTGATTTTGTGTGTTGAACCATAGGCTGTCTCTGGAAATGTACACAAGAACTTCACACTGTTTACTCCTGAGGGAACTGGTTACTCCTGAGGGGAATAAGGTGGCTGGGGGACAGGGTTGAGACTTCACTACATGCCCTTTGAATTTTGAACCATGTGAATGTATTACCTATTTAATAAATAAAATAGGCCTACAAGAAGTCATGATACCTATGTCCTAAATGAAGACTTTCTCACTAAGTTACCTGAGATAAATGCCCTGCACTATCTTAATATGCCTTAATAGTTTATCTCAGTAAACTAATACTTAGTGAATTCTACTATATGTGTGAGGCACCATTTTAGACACTGGGGTATTGCCAATGAAGAGAGATAAATTCCCTCCTCTTGTAGAATTTAGAAGGGACATAGCCACTAAACAAATAATCAAATGAGTATCAGATAAAGACTAAAAAGAAAAATCAGAAAAAGAGAGTGGATGGACTGAGGTGGAAGGGTGATGGCAGTACCTTTCTGGGTAGGAGTAACAGAAAGCTTCTTTGATAGAATCCCACTTGGACAGAGACCTGAAGAAGTGAGGGAGCCTGCTCTGTGGCTACCCAGACTAGAGCATGTGCAATGGTGGGGGTGGGGTATGAGGCAGCTCTTCTTCAGGGAATAGAATGAAGGGAAAAAAGGGTGGTGGTAACAAATCATAATCGGGATTTGGAGAGGGGGAAAGCACCAGACCTTGATAAGGAGGAATTCAGATCTTATTCTAAGTGATATGGAAAAGCACTTGAAAGTTTTAAGCAGTGAAGAGATATGATCTGACCTATATTGTTTAAAAGATCATCCTGGCTGCCATCAAGAGAACAGACTGTAAATGGCTAGGATAAAGTCAGGGAGCCCAGTTGGAGACCACTGTAACAATCCAAGTGACAGAGAATGCTTCCTTAAACTAGGATGGTAGTGGTGGAGGCGGGAAATGATCAGATTCTGGATATATTCTAAGGCAGAGCCAACAGGCTATACTGAAGAATTGAAAATAGACTGTGAAAAGAAAAAAAATCGGGCTGGCCCGGTGGCGCACTGCTACAGTGCACCGCTTGGGAGTGTGGTGGCGCTCCCGCCGAGGGTTCGGATCCCACATACAGACCGGTTCCTGCTCACTGGCTGAGCGAGGTGCGGGCGCGACACCGAGGGTTGCGATCCCGTTGCCGGTCCCGGTCCGGTACGGGCGCGACACTGAGGGTTGCGATCCGTTGCCGGATGCGAAAAAAGACAAAAAAAAAAAAAAAAA
>NW_007727889.1:102037-107996 GCF_000696425.1 Galeopterus variegatus
CCGTTGCCGGTCCCGGTCCGGTACGGGCGCGACACTGAGGGTTGCGATCCGTTGCCGGATGCGAAAAAAGACAAAAAAAAAAAAAAAGAAAGAAAAAAATAAATCACAGGTGACTCCCAAATATTTAGCCCAAGCAACTTTTTACAATGATCTAATAGGTTCATTAAAAAAAAAATCACACCTTCATATAATGTTCAACTACTCTAAAATAGGTTAGGAACACCATCAACATAAAGTGATACTTATACACATACCAAATTAGGAAGCTGCATAGATTTTTAAAATTCAAAATAACACACACCTGGGTTCATTCTCTAACTACTAAGCATCTACACTGTGCCAGGCACAATCTTACGGACCTAAATTAAGCTTAACATACTAACTGAGCACCAAAAAAGGACTGACAATAAAAACACCGAAATATTAACAGCCTGGTATATGGAGCTTTTTTCTTCCTTGAATTTTCCAAATTTTCTACAACCCTATTCTTATCTTTAGGGGGAAAATCTTTCCTTTTTACTGCCATCAATTAAGGAAAAATTCCCAGGGCAAACTTACTTAGTGATTTGAATGACTGGCAGACTTTGCTTCTAAGAAAACCTCTTAAACTGAGTAGATTTCTCAAGTCTTTTTCTCATGCCTCTACCTGTTTGTAGCCAGTGATAAGGTAAGAAGATATGGGAGATACAAGGGTACTTCAAAAAATTTATGAGAAAATAGAATTAAAAGATAGAAATCTTTCCACAAAGTTTTTGAAGTACCCTCGTATATATGGGAGAAGGCGGGATGAGAGGAATAAGGTAGAAAGAAATGGGGTACAAATAACAGCCTGCTGTTCTTTATATCTCACTAGGGGCTAGCTGGTTAGCTCAGTTGGCTAGAGTGTGGTGCTGTAACACCAAGGTCAAGGGTTCGGATCCCTGAACAGGCCAGCTGCCAAATAAGTAAATAAATAAATAAATACATCTCACCGGACACAGGCGAAAAAGATCAGACAAGAGAGATTGATTCACTTAAAATATTTAACCAAATACCTACTACATACAAGACAATATGATTACTATGGCAGTCTACTCAGTGTCAATAAGCAAACAGCAAAGTCCCTTACATATTTATCCATTCATGCAAATATTTATAGAGTACTTATAATGTATCAAAGGCACTGAGCTACTAGACAGGAGTTCAACAATCAATCAGATAAAATGAGCCCTCCAGAGTTTGCAATCTAGTTTGATGGGTGGGGAGGATGGAGACATTAAATTTCAAATTCTTTTTTTTTTTTTTTTGTCTTTTGTCTTTTTTCCGTGTCCGGCAACGGATCGCAACCCTCAGTGTTGCCCCCGTACCGGACCGGGGACCGGCAACGGGATCGCAAACCTCAGCGTTGCTCCCGCGCCTCGCTCAGCCAGTGAGCGGGAACCGGTCTGTATATGGGATCTGAACCCTCGGACGGGAGCGCTGCCGCGCTTCCCAAGCGGCGCACCATCCAGTGCGCCACCGGGCCAGCCCCAAATTTCAAATTCTAATTCTTTAATTATTATTGTGGCATGCACTAGAAAGATGAGCTGGGAAAGGATAACAGGAAGACTTAACCTCATCTGGGGTTCAGGGTAAAAAGCTTGGACAAAACGATACACGAGCTAAGATTTGAAGGAGTAGGAGTTCAACAGGTGAAGGAGCAGGGAATGAGGAGCAGAAGTATATGACAGGCAAAAGAAACCGCATATAAGAAGAATCTGTGGCAAAAGGGTTAAGGCTGTCAGAGGAATTAAAAGGAAGCCAGTGAGTCAGAAAGATATGGTGAAGGGAAGAGAGACTGGTAAGGGAGGCGTAGCTCATGCAGGGTCTAGTAGGCCATGTTAATAATTTTTTTCCCCCCCATGCTAAAAGCAACAGGAACCATTGAAAGATTTCAAGCTTGGGAGTGACAATCACATTCACATTTTGGAGGCCAGTCAGAAGGTTGCACAGTGCCCAGGTGAAGGCAGTGAAAATAAGTCATGTATTCAAGATATACTTTAGAGATAAAATCAACAGGAATTGGTGATAAAATGAAAGTAGGTGGAGAGAGGGAGCAAGGTAAAGGAGAAAGTCTCACAGATGACAATGAGATGGAAAACATTTAAGAGGTATCAAAAAGACACATCAAAACCAAAAATTACACAGATAAGTTGAAAATATGGGATATGATGACATTCCACGCAAACAGTAACCAAAATAAACTGTCAAATCCTCAAAACAGAATTTAAAGCAAAAATAAATAGAGATAATGAAGGGTATAATACAACAACACAAAGAACAATCCACAAAGATTAACAATTCTGAAGCTAATATAAAGCAAAAACTGAGAAAGAGAAATGGACAAGTTCAGAATCAGTGAGATATTTTAATACATCTATCAGAAATTGATAAATAAGGCAGTGATAAAAATGGTAATGATATGGGCAACTCAAACAGCACTACAAACTTGATCAAACATACATACACGGCTATGTCACTCTGAGCCTAACAAATAGAGAAGATACTTTCTTTTAAAAATACATGGAACATTTAGGGGAGGGGGAGGGAAATTAGGGAGTAATTGGGTAAGGGACACATAGAATAATTACAATTTGTAATGATGAACATGCTAATAATATTGATCATCACATAATGTACACAAATACTGATAGTCAACTCTGTACCCCATAAATATATATAGTCAATTATGTTTCAATTCAATAAATAAATAAACTCATGGAACATTTTAACTAGGTCACAAAGAAAGTCTCATCACATTTCAAATAACTGATATCATAAAAACATATTCTATGACCATACAATGCAAGTTAATCAATAAAAGAAGTTAAAGACCATAAATAAAAACCAAAAAATGCCTGCTTAGAAACTCAAGAGTTAAAAAGGGAATAAAAATGGAAATAACAAAATATTGAGATCTTCCTGACAATGATTACTACCACATATCTAATATACAGGAGGCTGCTAAAGCAATACTTAGAGGAAATTCTACAGCCTTGAGCTGTAGAATTTAAAGCAAGAAAGGATGAAAACTTACGTTGTCAACGCAGTAAGCTAGAAAAAGAACAGAGTAAAACTAAACAGAAAAGAAATAAAGATAATAGATATTAACAAACTGAAAACAAAGAAACAATAGCCGATTCTTTGAAAAAAAAATTTAACTGACAAACTCTTGCAAATCTGTTCAAGAAAAATGGGGGAAGGGGTGAAGCTCAAGCTGGTGAATGAGACCAGCAGCCACCTAAGAAGCAGCAGAAAACTGAGAGTGTCACAGCAGCTCTGAAGCAGGTCACAATTCTGCTGAGGAGTAGTAGTTCCAACCTGGAGACGGCCATATCCATGACTGGACACAGATGGTCCAGAAAGCAAAGCAACAGGAGCAGGAGAAGGAACTGGCAAAAGCCACTAATTCATCTTTTGGTTGCTTGCCCAGTATCAATCTATAGATCATTCTCCTGTCTGATCATAACCCCAGCTCCAGAATGGTCTCCAGATAATCCAATCCCCTTGCTAAAGGTATGGGTTAGTCAAGATTGGGTCAGCCAGTGCATATTTCCTTGGCCACAGAAATGGGATGGTAATTCAGTTTAGGGTAATGAGTCAGAGAAGGTTTGCTGGGGGCTTCTATGAAAGAATCTTCCTTATTCTTCTGAGAGACTGACTAAAAGAACTGCTCATTCTCATCCTGAATACTGGCTCTCATTCTGGTCCATGTGATACAGGTATATGAAGCCTAAAATCTCTGCCACTGTTTTGTCACCTAAGCCAGGCTGACACACAGTAGAAAGCAGAACCAAGAGAAACTCAGTAAAACAGAGCTGGCACCTCAATCAAACCATGGGTGAAGCCCACCTTATTTCTAGAATTTTCAGTGACATAAGCCAGTGCATCTCTTTTAAGTTTAAACTAGTTGATGTGGGTTTCCTGTTACAAACTAAAATATTCCTAACATTATAATATACTCGGAGTATGCTAAATCCTAAAACCCACTAGTGAATCGCAGTCCACCAACTCATTTGACAGCACATTTCAATGTTCATCTCTTGCTTCCAAAACAATTTTCAAAGCCGGCCTGTGGCTCACTTGGGAGAGGGTGGTGTTGGTAACACCAAGGCCACAGGTTCAGGTCCCTACATAGGGATGGCTGGTTAGCTCACTCAGGAGAGAGTGGTGCTGACAACACGAAGTCAAGGGTTAAGACCCCCTTACTGGTAATCTTTAAAAAAAAAATCAGTTTGGGGCCGGCCCGGTGGCGCACTGTGCTAGTTTGTCGCTTGGGAAGCGCGGCAGCGCTCCCGCCGAGGGTTCGGATCCCACATACAGACCGGTTCCCGCTCACTGGCTGAGCGAGGCCCGGGGGCGACACTGAGGGTTGCGATCCGTTGCCGGACACGGAAAAAGACAAAAAAAAAAAATTTTTTTTTATCAGTGAGATTGGATTATGTGTGTTTTGAATGCTTTTTTGCTTTTTATATAGTTAATACTGAATTCTAAGTAATTAGGGGGTGGGGAAAGAGGTTTTCGTTAAACTTAATTCCTGAATGTTAAAATCATTTTCTTCTTTTTTAAACCTTGGATAATAGCAATTGGTTAACACCTAAATAATAACTATAAAAAATATGACAATTCCTCATGGCAAAAACAGACACACAAACACACACACACACACACACACACACACACACAAGCAAAGTTAAAAGACAAATGATAGGGCTGGCCAGTTAGTTGGTTAGACAGTGGTGCTGATAACACCAAGGTCCACGGTTCAATCCCTGTACTGGCCAGCTGCCACCAAAAAAAAAAAAGACAAATGACAAACTGCGGGGGAAAAACCTACAACTCATATCATAGACAAAAGAGCTACTTTAAAAAAAAAAATCAAGATATCCAACAACCCAATAAGATAATGAGCAAGGCATATGAGACAGACAGTTCAAAGAAAAAGAAATATATTTTGCTTTTGCTCTTAAATATAAAGAAAGATGCTCAACCTCACTCATCACAAGGGAAAAACAAACAAAAATTAAACTAATTTCTCACATATCAGATCAAATGCAAAAGTCTGCCAGTACATTCTGTGGGTGAGGCTGTGGTAGAACAGGTGCCCTCATGTGTGTGGGAATACAAAATAGTACAACTCCTATGGAGGGTAATTGGACAATATCTATCGAAAATATATATGCATTTACCTTTAACCCAGCAGTACCTTCTCTGGAACTTCATCACGTAGATATATATCTGCCTATCTGCCTCTGTGTGAAATAATATACATGCAAGTTTATTCACTGCAGCATTATTCACGATTTTTTTAAAAAAGGATTAACAAGCAAGAGTCATCTGGTTAAATAAATTATGGTATAGCCACAGCATGGAATATAAAGCAATTTTAAGAAAGAGTGAAGTAGTTCTCTTTTACTAATATGGGAAGATCTCCAGTATATATCATTAAGCAGAAAAAACAAGACTCAAAATACCATACGTGGTAGGGTCCCACAATCCCTTCAGAACTCTGCTCCAAAGTCACTTATTCTTGGAACAACAGAAGGATGAGTCAAGAACAAAGAAAATGATTATCTATAGGGAGAAGAAGGGAACTGGGAAGGGGGAGGAGGACAGAAATGGAAGCTAAACCTCTCTGAGTATAATCTTACTCTATAGGTCTGATGTTGGGACCACATAAATGTTTTACATAATGAAAACACAAAAGTTAAATTTAAAAACCAATTCCGGGCCGGCCCGGTGGCGCAATGGATAGTGCACCGCTTGGGAAGCGCGGCGGCGCTCCCGCCCGAGGGTTCGGATCCCACGTACAGAGTACAGACCGGTTCCCGCTCACTGGCTGAGCGAGGCGCGGGAGCAACACCGAGGGTTGCGGTCCCGTTGCCCGGTCCCCAGTCCGGTACGGGGGCAACACTGAGGGTTGCGATCCGTTGCCGGACAC
>NW_007727889.1:108996-131074 GCF_000696425.1 Galeopterus variegatus
AAAAAAAAAAAAAAAAAAAAAAAAAAAAAAAAAAAAACCAAAACCAATTCCTAGGGCTGGCCCATGGCTCACTTGGGGAGAGTGTTGTGCTGATAACACCAAGGCCATGGGTTCGGATCCCTAATAGGGATGGCCGGTTAGCTCACTTGGGAGAGTGCGGTGCTTATAACACCAAGGCCACAGGTTCGGATCCCTATATAGGGATGGCTGGTTAGCTCACTTGGGAGAGCGTGCTGCTGACACCACCACATCACCCTTACCGATCATCTTTTTAAAAGAAAACAAAAATAAAATAAAATAAAATAAAAACCAATTCCTCATGTTCTAAAACTCGATTATGGTGATAGGCGTACAACTTGTTAAATTTACTAAAAATCATTGAATTGTATAGTTACAACAGACGGCAAGAAGGAACAATAAAATGTCTAGATTGAGTTTTAAGAGGCGGTGAAAGAATTAGAAAAAGCTAGTAAACATGAATGCCTCTCCAACTTTAGTGTGCACATGAATCACTTGGGGATCCTTTTAGAATGCAGTTAAGTCTAGAGTGGGGCCGATACTCTACACTTCCAAAAAGCTCCTGGTGATGATACTAATGATGCTGGTCTGTGACCACACTGTGAGGGTAGAGACATCTTAGACAGCTAGAAGAGCTTTGCTCTAAGAAGTAACTAAGAAATGGCACAGTAGGGGCTGGAGGCAAAGAACCCATAGAGACTGAGTGGGAGGTCAGAAAGGGTCCTTCCTTTTTAAGATGAGGGAAGTAACAACATGTTTGTGGGGAGAAAAATGTTGATGAGGTAGGAGAGAGGGAGGGAAAATACTTATTAAACAAAATAAGAGAGGATTTAGCAGGCAAGTGGGGGAGGTGACCTTAGACAGGAGCAGACAGTTCTTCCTTAACAACAGGAGAGAAGGCAGAGTCCACAGGCCCAGATGCTGGAAGCTGAGGACATGTAAGGATAAGAATTTGCAGAAGTTCTCTTCTGTTTTAATGTTCTCAGCGAAATAAGAAGTAAGGTCATCAACTAAGAACAGGGACAGGGAAGGAGGTTATTGAAGGTTTGAGGACAAAGTTGTAAAACTGTCATCTAGGAGGATGGAGAGTCAATGTGGTGGGATTATCAGCACCATGCAACCCCTTCGGGGTCACAGTCACAAATCTAATAGAAGGCCAGTCAGCACAACTGTGCTATTCTTCAGGGTCATGGTTACAAATCTAAAGGAAGGCCAGTCAGCACAGTTGTGCTATTCTCTAAATACATCCGGTGGTGCAAGTGCAGTGCAGTAGGTAGAAGATTCAATTTAGCCAGGATTAGGACTGAGGGTGTGTGCAAGGGGAGGTTACAATGATTAGCCACTGCGTTAAGACAAGAGTAATGCTAGAGAGATTGACAGGGAGGGAGAGCTAAAATCACTGAGAAATGAAAGGAAGTGATGGGAGTCCCATGAGGGACAGCACTGATACAACTGATAACTTGAGTCATAAAAGAGGATGATATATATACTAATGTACATTACCTCAGAAATAGTACCAAAAGAAAGAAAACAGGTGTTTAAAAAATCTTTTAAAAAATCATACTAAGAATTCTAAAAGAAGCTAGTATATAGCCAACATTTAAATGACCACCACTAAGGAAGATAATTCTACCCTTCCAAGCTTTGCACAAGCTTCAGCCCTTACAGTGCAGCTCATGACTCCCAGCCATCAAATGCCACATCCTTAGGCCTTGGACTTCTGGTTCTCTTGGCCTGGAATCCCTTCCCCCTCTAGCCTATCCACCATCCCAATTCTATTCAAACCAATTCGATTCACCTTGTTAAAGCCTTTTTCAGTTCCCATTGCAATGAGACAAACAAACATTACATTGTAATCACCTATTATCTGAACCAAGTGGAAAATAGAGTCCATCTTGTAAAGGAGTTTTTGTATAGAGAAGAACTATAGAACTACAGAGTCCTCTCTCTAATTAGGGCAAAAGAATGATCAAGAAGGGAAAGAAAAGAAGCAAACGGTATGGCCAGCTTAGAATTCTAGATAGTCGACTACTGACTAAAAAACCACCATAAGTACCACAGAGAGCTCTTCATGGAGCTAAAAGTTTCACTTAACAGGATATGAGAAACAGTCACTCTTTTTAAATTCAATCACACATTGCATACTAAAGAAGGCCAAGATGTATCTAAATTAGAGTGTTTAAACTTTGCTATGGACTCCTCACAATAATGTAATCTTAAATACATAAGATTACAAAAGAAATCTATATTACAGTTATACTGTATTAAAAGACAAAGTTTTAAGTTTCTTTATTACATACTGGATAACAAGATCTAGTGGCAGATCCATTAACTACTGTAATTTCAAAGTTGTGGTAAGTGTAAATGATATCAGTGCCATTCGTGATATGAAAACATCTGCGGTTTTCATCAGTGATGGTCACAGGTTGTTACTACTGTATTTGTTGCCTATATTCATAACTGAAGGACATGTTAAACTTCAGTTAGAAGTTAGTAAAAATAAAATTACAAGATTTTTTTTCCTATCCAGGTTGACATATCCCTAAATCCTATTCAGGTTAAGGAGTCCTAATAACTGAATACTGTCTAAAAGAGCAGATGTCATCTTCACATCTCCTACAAAGGGCTGGATAAGGCTGAGCTCCTGTGTTTGCTTTCCCTTCTCCCCAGTCTCTTCTTCTTTTCAAAACCACCACACTGCTTTCCCAGGAATCTCCCCATAACCTCTCCCTGGTCTCCAAGGGTGCTGGATTTTATTTACTCTTACCCACTCCTCCCCTTCTCCTAGCAGGGCTCCAGCTGAAAGAAAACAGCAGTCAGTTAGCAAGTCACAAGTGAGAGACAGCAGAATGAGTCAGTTCAGCCCTCTGGTACATTCTTCCACAACTAAAAGAAATGTTTTACATTTGTATGGTACCTTGTCATTTTTTAAAGAGCTTTTACATAATCATCTCATTTAATCCTAAAATTCAGTGAAGTAGGCAGGACAGATATTCTCACCACTATCTACAAAAAAGAAACCTGAGGCTCTGAGAAATTAAGGGGCTTGCTCAAGGTCACAGAGCACCATACAAAAGGCAAAATATACATTGTTGGAGCAATCTCAACCTCTGAAAGGACTCCGAACATGAGTTAGTCCATTTAAAATTCTTAGAAATACTGGAATGGCATCTTCAGGTTAAAGCAGGGAGTAAGCACCGGACAAAGAGTCGCAAATCTTGGGTATTGAGTTCTAATCTTACCGATTATTATCCATGTCCTCTAATCTATTTCTTCTTCTATAAAGTATGAATATAACAATAATAATTGCTGATGACCTTACCTCCAATAAAGCTCAACCAAGGTGCTCTGCATAAATGCTTTATAAGGGCCGGCCCGGTGGCGCACCGCTACAGTGCGCCACTTGGGAAGCGCAGCGGCGCTCCCGCCGAGGGTTCGGATCCCACATACAGACCAGCCGCTCACTGGCTGAGCGAGGTGTGGGAGCAACACCGAGGGTTGCGATCCCGTTGCTGGTCCCGGTCCGGTACGGGCGCAACACTGAGGGTTGCGATCCGTTGCCGGTCACGAAAAAAGACCAAAAAAGGGGGGAAAAAATAAAAATAAATAAAATAAATGCTTTATAAACTGTGAATGTTTCTCATCAATAATAAAAGACAGTATACAAACAAAAAGACAAAATAGCATACATTCATTCATTCAATAAATATTTCAGTGCCTACAATGTGCCAAGCACTGTTCTAAGTGCTGAACTGCAGATACAATGATGAATAAGACAGAAAAGGCGATGCTCTTATGAAGCTTATATTTAATAAGGAGGGTGGAAGAGACAATAAACACATAAGTAAACATGAAGAATACCAGCGGTATGGTCTGAATGTTTGTGTTCCCCCCAAATTAATATGATGAAACCTAATCATCAATGTGATGATATTTGGAGGTGGGGCCTTTGGGAAGCAATTAGATCATGAGTGTGTAGCCCTCATGAATGGGATTTGTGCCCTTATAAAAGAAGCCCCAGAAAGCTGCCTTGCCCTTCCACTATGTGAGCACACAGTGAAAAGGCACCATCTGTAAACAAGGAAAGGGGCCCTCACCAGACACTGAATCTGCCAGCTCCCTGCTCTTGGACTTCTCAGCCTCCAGTAGTACTATGAGAAATAAATGTCTGTTGTTTATAAATTATCCAGTCTATGGTATTTTGTTATAGCAACCCAAACAGACTAAGACAACTGATAACAAGTATCTGGATTTTTAAAAAGTTGGTGTTACTGAAGGTAGCTTCTGAGAAAGCTACTGTGAACTGACAGTCAAGAGGAACCTCTCTGAGGGGTGACATTTAAATTGTGATATAAACAGCAATGCATAAGACAGGAGATGAGCACTCTGGTAGAGGAAACGGCTAGTATAAAGAGGTTCTAAGGAGGACACAGAATGGACAAGCAAATTCTGGTCCAACAGGGACCAGAGCTTCCATTGAGACTCCTCCTCCTGTTTAGTTGAGCTTGCTGTTAAGTGCTCTTGCTCTAGGGTCAAAGAGAACTATATTCAAACCCCAGGACAACCACTTGATAGTTTGTTAACCTCTGCAAATTATTCAATCTCTATAAATCTCAAGTTTTTCTAAATGGGGATATTTTATAAATGTTGATTTTATAACACTACTTGTGAGGATTAAATGAGATCATGCATGATCACTTAGCACAATGTCCATAATATACACTATTATTAATAATACATATTACCTATTATTATTATGACATGATCTCTTAAACTCCCTCTTCCATACTTCCAACAATGTTCAGCTCATTTCTTTATATCTGAGAGAAAGCAGGAGAGTATCCATGTCACATCTCTTCTTTAAAATATTTCCTCACTACTTTCTAGCCTACAATCTCCCACTCTCTGGAATGACATCAGCATCACTCATTAGACAGGCCCTGCTGCCTTGCAATATTTCATTTTTGACAGAAAATGAGTATAGAAGGCCTACTCAGAGGCCTTGGGTTCAACACCAGGCTCTACCATATTCCCTAAGTAACACATCACAATCTCTCCAGTTGTTTAAAAAAAAAAAAAAAATTCCCCCAAAGGATTGTTTTGAGGAGAAAATGAAAAGGTTGAAAGCTATCAAGGGCTATGTATTTATCCTCTCGCCAACTGGACATAGCATAGTAGGCGATACTCAGTTGTGAATGCTTTTCAGGAACTGGCCTATCATTGCAAGTTTCCTTGTCCATCTCAAACTAGACTGCAGGCACTGTAGACCAGGAGCTATGTCTTATGTGTCTTTGGGTCCACAGGTCCAATAAATGTTAGCTGAGTGAATAAGCCATTTATTATTCCATGGGACTGTGAACTCCTTGATGACATAGATTCTTTCTCAACAACAATGTAGAGCAGGCACTCAGTGAACTTTTACAGAATCAATGTGTGAATATCAAGCCTCCTTGGTTAGATAATAATCCTCCCATGATCAGGGTCCATGTCTCATATTTCTTTGATTTCCCATAGTCTAGTATAATAGTTTTCACCCAAAAACCACTCAAATATTTATTAAGTGAAACATTAAGACAGAGCATCCGAGGCATGGGTCAAAGGAAGTAAAGAGAACAAGCACCTGCACAGGTTTTGCAGTGTCCAAAAAACTAAAAATACCCCAAAAAACACAGTAGAAGAACGAGCTGGATGTGAATCAACTGAAGGAAAAAACAACTTCAAGTCAGAGGAATAATCTACAATGGGGTTAACTGAGAATGTTAAAATATTCCCTCCTACTAAATAATTCTTACTTTTTAATGTAAAAACTTTGTAAGTTCCTTCCTCATGAGTGATTCTTGCTTTTCTTATAAAACCCATAGAATCAAGCATATTTTCCTACTGCTACAAAACAAGATAAAGTGTAACACAGACTGATTTGGCCTGTTTTTAGTATAATATGCCTACTTTTAAAAAATTCATATTACAAAATAGAATTGACAATGCAAAATATTACTCAATATACAAATTACCAATTGGCAAAGCAGGTTGTAAAGTTGAGAAAAATGCTAGAAGGTAAGAACAACTGCCAACTAAAGCTCAGACAGAAATAAAGATAAAGCACTTCTGAAACCAGAAATATAAAGCAACAAGTTTTAAAATTCACGAAAATTTCACTGTGATCTGCTCACAACATTTCAAGGCAAATCATGTATTTGAAACCCAACCCAATATTCTTCTACTAGGCAGAGAAATACTTCTCTACTTCAACTTTACTCCTTAATTCCACTTGATACTTACATTGCTTATGCCACATGTAGAGCACACACCTTTTATTTCATATTACAATCATTGGTACAAAAATACAAACTATTTAAAGATAAGAAATATGTCTTAACACCATCACATCATCCAGAACAGCCAGCATTGCCTTATATATAACAAATCCTCAATAAATCCTTGATGAATGAGGATTTTTTTTTTAAAAAGCAAGACATACCTTGTAACATTTGACATCTATTTTTTTATTAAAACATTGATGCCAGGGCCGGCCCGGTGGCGCACTGCGCTTGTGCGCCGCTTGGGAAGCGCGGCGGCGCTCCCGTCGAGGGTTCGGATCCCACATACAGACCGGTTCCCGCTCACTGGCTGAGCGAGGCGCGGGGGCAACACCGAGGGTTGCGATCCCGTTGCCGGTCCCGGTCCGGTACGGGGGCAACACTGAGGGTTGCAAACCGTTGCCGGACACGGAAAAAGACAAAAAAAATATTACAAAATAGAATTGACAATGCAAAATATTACTCAATATACAAATTACCAATTGGCAAAGCAGGTTGTAAAGTTGAGAAAAATGCTAGAAGGTAAGAACAACTGCCAACTAAAGCTCAGACAGAAATAAAGATAAAGCACTTCTGAAACCAGAAATATAAAGCAACAAGTTTTAAAATTCACGAAAATTTCACTGTGATCTGCTCACAACATTTCAAGGCAAATCATGTATTTGAAACCCAACCCAATATTCTTCTACTAGGCAGAGAAATACTTCTCTACTTCAACTTTACTCCTTAATTCCACTTGATACTTACATTGCTTATGCCACATGTAGAGCACACACCTTTTATTTCATATTACAATCATTGGTACAAAAATACAAGCTATTTAAAGATAAGAAATATGTCTTAACACCATCACATCATCCAGAACAGCCAGCATTGCCTTATATATAACAAATCCTCAATAAATCCTTGATGAATGAGGATTTTTTTTTTAAAAAGCAAGACATACCTTGTAACATTTGACATCTATTTTTTTATTAAAACATTGATGCCAGATGTTCACAGGACAATGTAGCTTGTCAATGATATTCTCAAACAATTTAAAATGTCCTAAAAATTAAAACTGGGAATGCCTACCAATTTGTTATTTTTATTTTTAGTGCCTTCTGAATAAAACAGGACCACATTTCATTTCTGCACAAACTAACGTCACTGAAAAACAAATAAAATTATTCTCTAAGACATCAAATATCAGACTACAAAAATCATCATATTTATTCTTAAAATACCTTAAAAAGTTTCTTTAGCCATGTAGCCAAACCAGTCAGTGACAAAATCCACTACCTAAGTTTTGATTCTTGCTCAAGTTTTCTCTAAAGCACAACACCACTTAAGTCACTAGATTAACTCAATGATATTAAATATACGTGACAAATTTCTTGAGGGCACAGACCTTGTCTACACCCAGCATCTAGAACAGTACCTCATATATGGTAGGCACACTCCATAAATATTTGCTGAAAGAATGACATTTATGACTATCTCATGGGTTTCACGGACATATTCTGGATGCTTCTTACCATTGCTCAAATCCACCCATGTTGTCTTTCAAAATCTCATCACCACCCTCCTCTTGAAGAAAACCCGAGAGAGAGTATGAAAGTATCTCCTGCTTTAAATGTTAAATTAAGATGCTTTCCCCTCAGTATATAAGATTCTAAAGTCAAACTAAATCTTATCAATATTTCAGAAGTCAGTAGATAGCCTTTAATGGAAAGGAAATACAGGTTTCCAGTCATTCAGTAATCCCACATGTGCCCTAGTAAATTTAGTACAAGATTTTTCAAAGTAAATCTGATATAAAAACTTCTAAGCTTCTTTCTAAACTATAAATGGGGAGCCTGGAGGTGTGAAAACTACAAATGGGGAAAAAGGGTGTGAACATGACCTTCTCCGAAGCAGTCCAGTATCTAAAACCAGTCTGTGGAAAAAAACCTTTAAAAGGAATCTAGCTCACCCTCCCACACAAAGCATGAAACCCTCCAACGTCACCAACAGGTGGTCCTGCAGTTTTTGACAGAGACAGAACATCTCCCACTACAGAATGCTCATTCTCTCCCTAGTCACCCCATTATTTCCTCTATTAACTCTGGCTCTAAAAATATTTTAGTTGTTACCAACTGACTCTTCTTCTGGCCCCAACTTCATCTCAGCATGGTGAGTACAAACTTTTTCTAGCATGAAGACCTAGAAATTACAATGTTTTCAACTTGCTTTCCCAAACACCCCACCCCACCCAATTCAAATTAAAGAACAAGCAATGAATACAAGACATAAAGACATCTCCCCAATAGAAAGATAAATTTATTTTCATTAAAAAAAAGAAAAAAAAAGCACAGAATCATATAACCTTTAGAACTGAAAAGGCTTTAGAACTATACATACACTTCCCACCTATCGCAGGAATTGCTGCAATAATATCTCTAGGCAGTACGCTTGTGGCCTGGAATCTTAAGATGGGGGAGGGGAGGTGGGAAACAAGGTTCTTTGGCTTGAATGTTAAGTATTCTGAGTACAGTTTAAAAAAGTTGTTAGTACATGAATATCATAGGTAACATGTTGATAGAAGTAAATCAAAAGTAATCTGTGCTATTTGGTTACTTTCTCTTACCTCATTGTCTCTTGCTACACAATTTCCCAATTTTAAGAAACCTATGTTTGTTACCTGTTAATATTTTTAAAGGCCTTTAAATAGATGAGAGCTACTAAAAAATACCCAAGTTACTTTTGGGCCCAAAACAGAATAGGTTTTTCAGCTTCTAAAGATCTTTTTAAAGTTTGGCATAGATGGACATGGATTTATTTAGTCATTCGCTCAACAAACACACAGTAAGAGCCTAACTCGATGCTGGACACTGCACTGTGAAAACAGTCCCCATTCTAAAGGAGCTTTGTTTAAGGAAGAGACAGACTATCACACAGAGAATTACAAACTGAGAAAAGTGCTAGAAAGGCAAAGTACAGGATGTTATGAGAATATGTAGTAGGGGAAAACTGATCTAGCCTGGGAATTCAAAGAAGGATTTGCTGAGGAAGTGATGGTTAAGCTGAGATTGGAATGGAGGCCATTCACATTTATGTAAAAACAGATCTCCATAAAATTAGAGGATTGGTTTAATAAGCCCAGGTACCTTTGCTGTCTTTATTCTAAAACAACCTCTTTTTAAAAATAGGAAAACAAAGTATACCATAAAGATGTTTGAAAACTAGTAGCTGAAAGTTCTTTGGAGGGAGGCACAGGATTCTTACTCATCTTTGAATACCCCACATCAACTTGCCTAGTATTACTACTATCAGAGCAGTCACACAAATTTTTGTTCAACTGATTAGTGTCAGTATTAAATCAATATTCATACTATCTTTAGTTATGCAAAACAAATTCACAAAAGTACATCTCCTCACACAAAAAACCCATTCTGGACTTCCTTGATTATGAAAAGATGCTTTCATCTACCTCACAGATTGCTATGAAGATTCAACAAGACAATAATATATGGCAAAATACTGGGGTAAATTTTGAAGTGCTTGGAGTACTGGGTATCCTTATGACTCAAAAGCTTGATCAGTCTCTACTGACTAAGACAGTTCTTTAGATTCTGCTGTGCTTTGTTTTCCTACCATGAGAAAAAACTGTAACACCGGTTTGCATCCCCTCTCTAGCCTTGGTTTTCACTGAGCGGGATAAGACTACATAAACGCTAAGGTCCCTTCTAGCCCCAGACTGACATGGAAACATTTTTTAGATATACATGTTAGACTACTTCCTGATCCACTCCATTTCCCCAGGACTCCATGCTTCCTCTCACATAGTTTGTGATTTAAGTCCTTTAAAAGACCTATTTTCCATTCATTTTATATGCAGGCTTAAGTTGAATTTATTTATCCAAATTAGACCTTATAAATGATCTGAATAATTGTAAAACTTTATTTTATATTTTTGTTTTTTGGTGAGTGGCCAGTACAAGGTGAATAACTGTAAAACTTTATACGCTTTGAAGAAAAAAATTTTTTAAAGTCAAAATGGCCAACTGTCAAAAATAGATTAACAATTACTAACCCCTCAAGATAAATTTTGGTTTTCTGATTAAGGACAAATTATTTGTTCTATTTTAAA
This sequence comes from Galeopterus variegatus, assembly GCF_000696425.1. NCBI lineage: Eukaryota > Metazoa > Chordata > Mammalia > Dermoptera > Cynocephalidae > Galeopterus > Galeopterus variegatus. Next base: position 119,443 of record NW_007727889.1, read on the forward strand.
ATCAGAAAATAGAGTCACAAAGTCATTTATATCCAGAAATAACAATAAATAAATACAACCTCACCCATGGAAAACAAAAATTTTTAAATTACAATGGCCAGAAGAGAGTTGAAATGTCATGACACAATGCAAACGTACCTACAATATACTACCACATGAAAATGAAATTTTACCACAAAAAAAAGTTCAAGTGCTCAAATTGTGCAGATAAAGGCAATTTACATATTTCAGATTTGTCTTGTTTAAAATAATTTTTTGCTGTAGTTCTGGAAAGCTTTCCTAGTTTTACCCTTCAGTGAATAGTGTCTCATTTTAAAAGAGAACACAGTTGTAATGATACTTCCAGGCAAGAGACCTGTTTTCACCATGCAAACCAGGACTACCAGATAGAGATAAGGTTTGCCATTGGAACACTTTAGAAATAATAATAACCTTTTGGGCCAGCCCCGTGGCTCACTCAGGAGAGTGCGGCACTGGGAGCGCCAAAGCCACGGGTTCGGATCCTATATAGGGATGGCCGGTGCACTCACTGGCTGGGCGCTGTGCGGATGACACCAAGCCAAGGGTTATGATCCCCCCCCCCAAAAAAAGAAATAATAACCTTTCTAATAAAACTTTTTTAAAAAAGTAATGCCTGCATTAGTAATTGCTAGTGTTAGTCAATTTAGCTTTTAAGTATACTGCATTTTTTATATAAATGAGTTTTAAAAGCTTAAAATTCTAACCTTATTTCCAGAGAAAAAACTGATCCTTTCAATCCTAGTACCAATGTCAAGATGGCAGCTTCCTATTTGACAGTAACTCTTAATGCTTTTTTTTTTTTTTGTCTTTTTCGTGACCGGTAAGGGGATCGCAACCCTTGGTGTGGTGTCGCCCGCACCGCGCTCAGCCAGTGAGTGCACCGGCCATTCCCATATAGGATCCGAACCCGCGGCGGGAGCGTCGCTGTGCTCCCAGCGCCGCACTCTACCGTGTGCGCCACGGGGCCGGCCCCTTAATGCTTATTTTAACTATATTTTACATCTACTGAGTGTTTCAGGGCTTTAAAGTTCATTACACTTATTATATTATTAATTACAACATGTGGACTGCAATATTTCCTTCTTAAAGAGGTGCAAACAGAATAATTTATCTAAGGTCACTCAACAAATCAGTGACAAAGTTGGGAGTAGGACTAAAACATCAATCCCTAGACTACTAACTACTTCACACTTTTCCAATTCCAAAAGAGAAAAAAGTTAAAAAAAAAAAAAAAAAAGTCAAGGGATTTACTTTCGGTAACTTCTAAGAGCATACCCCAAATACAATAGTAGACTTATTAACATAAACACTAATAAAAAAGTGAAAGAAACAATGAATGAAAGAATGAACTTGCTACATTTATATACCACTGTCACTTCCCTACTTCTTGTAACCAAGCAAAAACACTGTACTGGATCCGGATACATTAAATCCTAGGGAATTTTGACGCTTCAATATGTACGATTTATTTTCACACTAAACGAATATGTATAAATTAATCTTTTATCACATTGTCCCATTCCGAGGTGCTGTGGGGATGCATTAAACTCACTCTTTCAAGAGCCAAGACCACAATCTCAAAAGTAAGCAGTTCTCAGTGAGAACATAGTTACATAGCCAATGAAAGAAAAGCTCTAATATATTGCTCCTGTTAAAAATATATTTTAAAAGATGATTACATGCTTCGTAGAATTATTGTTAAGTCACCCGCCAAGAAGGATGGTTCCTTTAAGGTACCTTTTAAGGCATATCCCTCCCTGTTTAGGACACAGTCTGACTTGTTGGACAAGATTAATCTGGGCACGCTCACACAGAAACCCTCTGAACCAGCTTACTTCATTGAAAACATCACTTCAACCTCCCAACTGTAGTACTCAGCCCTTCCCATTCTACAAGGGACAGGATGACGACCCTCTTTAAAAACCTTTCAGGAGAAGATTCCCTCGGTGGAAACAGTGACGGCCCTCCTCCCTAGATGTTTTTGGAGATGGCAAGTGTTAACACCAGAAGGAGCGGCTCCTAGGAAGTGTCAGTGCGGCAGCAGGTGGAGTAGCCCTGCGTGCCGAGCAGGTTCTTTCTGACCTAGTCCCGGTCCTCCGCTTCCCAGCCGCGGTTCCGCCTTACAGACCTTTCCAAGCCGCCTTGGCCGAGACTTCCAACCCTGCCGGGAGGCGAGACAATCAAAGCAGACCAGACGGGCACCCCACCTCTTCCGGGGACTCGCAGGCCCGCTCCCTGGCCATGCAGAGCCTCACAGACCCTGCCGGAGGGGAAGCAGCCGGCTCCCTCTGGGGCCTCCCAGCAGGAACCCCGCACCCCACGGTCCCTTTCCACAGTCCTCACCTCATCGAAACGCCACCGCCACCACCCTGCTCACTCCTGAATCCCCTTTCCTCAGGAGTACCCCAGTGGAGTTACCGGCCCACTCAAAAAGTAAGAGCGACGGCCACCCCATCGGTCACCCTGGTCCCACTTGTCACCGCCCTGCCCCCGGCCTCTGCCCGTGTCGTTGGCGGGCCCCGGCGACGCCTGGGTCGGTACCTTGCGGACCCCCTTGTAGATATAGAAGTAGAGCTCCCGGCCCACATTGAAGCAGAGGCGGTCGCCGTTGCCAGACTGGTCGTTGAGGTTTACGAAGGAGACGCGGACAGGGTTGGATCCCTGCGAGTTGAAGGGCACCCGGTTGGGCCGGCTGTACTCCGAGTGCGGCAGTAGCTTGTACAGACCTTCCCGAGTGGTGAATTGGGTCTTAATCTCGTTCATCTCCTTCCCTCCTCCCTCCGTCGCCATCTTGGAAAGCAGCGTTCATCCTGCCCTAAGTGCCCGGATCACGCCCACCGCGCAGGCGCCGTCCAGGGTGCTCGCTCTGCCCCCGCCCCTTCCTCCTAGTCCCTCCCTCTCGCGAGCCCGCCCCGTGAGGGCGGGCCGAGGGGAAGGGGCGGGCTTGTTTACGGCCCGACTGCGCAGGCGTGCTCACCTGGCGCGCTCCACGCCGCGGGGCGTCCGCGGCTCCTCCCCTGGGCGGCTCCGCTGCGGCCTGGATGGCACTGGGTAGTCATTCCTCCTCCGTCGCCGTCGGGGCGTGGGTAGAGCCAGCGGGGGAGAGCGCGGCGGGGCTAGGGTGGGGATCGCTGAGGTGAACTAGGGGCGGCCTCGTCAGCTGTCCCCGGCCCTGCCGTGAGGCGCCTCAGGACCCTTAGGAAGGGAGAGAGAATGCCGCCTCGACTGCCGCGCGTTCCAAAATACAAAAAAATGTATTTGCAAGTCACATAACTGAGTACCTGTGTATAGTGTGCACTGGGGGTACCGGTACCCTGAGGAGCCCTCGGACCGAGGCACTTCCGCCCGCCCGGAGGGCTGAGGCGCGCCCGCACGACCGTCTGGATGCCCTGGTCCGGGAAGCCCCTCTGCGCCTCCTTGAGTCAGTTTCCCAGCAGGTACCGAAGGACTTGGGTTTTACGCTTCACTATCGGGTATTTTTAGGGCAGGTGAGGATAGAAGTACGTACAGGTACGAGGGCACTTCGAAAGGTTCGTGGAAAGTGAGATTAAAAGATATTGCGAATCTTTCCGTGAACTTTTGAAGACCTCTTGCTTATATAAACACAGCAAACGTATTTGCAAGTCACGTACCTGAATACCTGTGTACAGTGAGCATTGGCTACTTTTAAGGAAAACATGTTGTCTTGGCACTTTTGTTCCTTATCAAAGTTTGTCTTCAGGTGTTTAGAAGAAAGCGGGGGGGGCGGGGAGCTTTGGGAACCAGAGACGGAATCTCTGCAGGATTCACTTCTCTTGCTCAGTAGTTTATTAAGAGCTCTTAATAAAGGTAATTGATTTTTTTTTTTTAAAGACTCAAGTGGAATCTGTGAAATTGTTTACTAGGAGATCCTTAGGAATAGTTGTATGCATATACCATACAAGATCTAGGTATATGAGGAGAGGCACACGTGTTAAGATTAAACAATCACGATTTTGTAACCTGGGTTTTCTGGTATATTGCACTAGAAGGAGAAAGCTTCTAAAGTGGCAGAAACATTCTGATAGAATTTCAGGGGGAGAAACACCATTTGTTACACCAAGAATAAAACTATTCCTCAAAGTTCAAATCATATCTGGAGGCTCCCAAAAGAATTGGAGGGAGGTAAGTTCTAAAGTAGGAGGAGTCTAAATCACAAACAAGATGTATTACAAAGCAAATGGATACCAGTAGAAACTGTCCCAATGATGTAATAATGCATTTGACACTAGCATCCTGTAGCCTTTGTACATGTTGGCAAAAAAAGCACTAGAGTAAAATCGTACTTAATTAATAGATCCCTAAAATATTTAATTTTTGTTACAATTGTTTTGATGTCATCTGCCTTTCCCTAAGAGTCAAATAGAGGGCAGCACTCAAAATACAGAATGTGTTCTGTGGTTACCATGGATTTGTCCCAATCTCTTATAACTGTTATTTTACATCGAAAATGCATATTTATAGTGATTATCTTGAGGGATAGTGACATCCTGAATCATCTAAAAATAAGTCAGTTGTGTTTCCTAGTTATCAAGGGGGGGAAAGTGAAATACTTTTTTGGGGAGAAAAAAACCTCAGCAAGCAAAAGTTAAAACAGTTTTTTATTATTCCTCAGTTAACCACAACACTCTATTTCCCTCTATAACGCAGACATTCTGTTACTGCTTTATCATATATAAATTCAACATTTTTATTATGATCATAATAATAATAGACTAATCACTTTGTCTCATCCATAAGCTTTGAATAATCTCTATTTTTAGTACTTTTCTCTTTTAACTTCCCCCCCACTATCAAAGATCAATAAATAACAACCAAAGTTATATAAATGGGCCTGACCTAAAGTTCATTTCTGATTTTCAGTTTCAAATCAGACGTTTCTAAATGAATTCATGCCTCAAATTCATCAGTCTCTAAACCTTATCAGTTCCCTTTTTGTTTCAAATTTGGATCATTATGATGGTTTTATGAATTATTTCCTTAATGTCACTTTTTCTCTCAACTTTCTTCCTATAAACAACTACCAAGTTAATTTTCTTAAGACGGTGCTTTAGACATTACATTCTCTTGCCCCCAAAATTTCAGTGACTTGCAATATCCACATTATTTAAGCCATATACCAACAATTCTCAACCTTTTCCTTACCTATTGCATAAATCCTCCATTCCAGTCATACTCTTCTGCTGTCACCCTTCGCTATGTCCCTTGCTTGAAAAGATCTTCCCCTTGCTTTATCCTTCATAGCCTGTTCTTTAAGAACTAGTGTAAGTCCCATCTTCACCAAAACTTTCGCAGTCCCTGGGTGATAAAACCATACTTGAAACCAAGGATTCTCAACTCAGATTCCTGGCTGGCTTCAGGGAATGTTTGAACTCCCTGTAATTGTATTCAAAATTTTGTGTAGATGTTTATTATTATCATAAGAGTGTATAGCGTTCTTCAGATTTTTAAAGAGATGTGATCACCTTCTCCCAAAAGTTAAAAATTACCTCTAAACTTCTGAGCTTTCATTTGTCATTTATAATATCCTAAATTTATCAGCATATACTATTTATCTTGTATAGATACTTATCTTTTAATACACATATGCTGCCTTTTAACCAGATTGTATGTACACTCGAGATAGGAGTGGCCTTGTTAAAATTCTTTGTATCCTCAAGCATTTGAGTGCCTATATGTGCCACACTATTCTAGCCTTTGGGATGCATCAGTAAACAAAAATCACTCAGTCATGGAGTTAACATTTTCACAGGGAGAAGACAGGATAAACAATGAACACAAATAAGTACATTGTTATAGCGATTGGTGCTAGGAAAAAGAAGTGATTTAAACTGATTTAGGGTAAGGGGGATTGGGAGCGTGTTGTGTAGTTTGCAGTTTCAAATATGGTGGTCAAGATAAGCCTTTTTGAGAAGGTGACATTTCAGCAAAGACTTGAAAGTGTTGCTTTGCATTGCTTCGCCCCCCACGGATTTGTCACCCCACTTCCATTGGGTGACAAAGACGCAAAGGATTACTCAAAGCCGATCTCTTCCGAGCAGTGAGAGGCTCCGAAGTGGTTAATCTCCCACCAGAACCCTCAAGTGAGAGCCATCCCTTCCTTGGGAAATTAATGCCGAATTGGGGTTCTCTTCCTGCATTTATTTTCCAGACCAGGAAGTTACAGGAAGAGAACATAGGTGGGGTTATGTTTAACAATATAGGCTGGTAACTTTCAGTGAAACAAGCCAGATGACATTCCAGCAAAGTAGGCATAAGCAACTGGAGGTTAGAGGAAGATGAGGGAGAAGCAAATTTTGAAAGGAAGATCAGGAGTTCAGTTTTGAGCATATTGAGTGTGCTATATCCATTAGGCATTTAGAGATATATCCAGGAAGCAGTTGGATAATCAAGTCTGGAGAAAGAGCTGAGCTGCCAACATGGGTTCAGCAGTCATAAGCAGATGGGTAGTGTTTAAAGCCTGGATGCCATCACCAAGAGAGTGAGTGTGGATAAAGAGGACCGAGGATGGAACACTGAGACAATCCAAGAGGTTGGGGAGAAGAGGAGTCATATTTGTTGATAGTTTTAAGCTTACCATTTTTTTGTAGTTTAATACTTGTACATATAGAATATTTACTTTAGGCAAAATTTATCATTGTTTTTTAGGTTCAGAGATTAATCCATTAAGATGCTTTAAAACATTTTTTAAACTTTGAGGGAAAAGTTTTTGCTACAGCGATTTTATAAAGAGAGACAGACATAGGTGTTGTGTCTTTAGGAACCACATTTGAAATCTTAACTGACTTACTGTATAAGTGATCCCTCTCTTAGATTTATCTTGTTGGACAAGCTTATTCTATTATTATATTATGACTCAGTACTTCCTTGTAAGACCATTATGGGACTTGAAAACAAATATGGAAAACATTACATAATATACTGTCCTTAATACAGAACTCCTGTTTTGTGCCTCAGATTTGCAGAATGTTAAAACACACACCATTGAGATTCCTAAATTATGATGTTTTTAAATACAAATTGATCTTGTATAAAGCATTATATCTAATCATCATTAAGTGGATGCAATACTTAGTATTTCATATGTATCTTGAAGTGTAAGTGCTTTTTAAAGATCTTTTTTTAAGGTCTTAAAATACAACACATTTAGCAAACACCTATGTGGGCATGATGCGAAGTACTTATATATACTTTTATTTTCATACATAACCTTATAATGTAGGTACCATTATCCCCTTTTTTACAAATGAGAAAACTAAGAATCAGACTAATTAAATGACTTGTTCACTCACTGCCCTATAACTAAGTATTAGGAGAAACAATTTTAATCCAGGTCTCAAAAGAAGGAGGAAGATAATACACTCATTTTTAAATGTGCTCATTTAAAACTAAACTAAAAGGGGGAAAACAGCAATTTAAGTGAAGCAAATGTATTTTTAAAAATTCAGAAGTCTTTTTTTTTTTTTTAAATTCAGAACTAGAAAAGATAACCCAGAGAATGGGAGACAGTATTTGCAAATCATATATCTGATAAGGGATTTCTATCTAGAATTAAAGAACTCTTACAACTCAAAAGACAACCTAATTTTAAAATGGGCAAAGGATTTGAATAGACTCCCCAAAGAAGATATACAAATGGCCAATAAGCACATGAAAAGATGCTCAACATCAATAGCCCTCAGGGAAATGCAAATCAAAACTACAATGAGATATCACTTCATATACACTGGGATGGAAACAATGAAATAGGAAAGACAAATAATAAGAAGTGTTGGTGAGGATGTGGAGAAATTCAGACCCTCATGTACTACTGGTGGGAATGAAAAACTGTACAGCCACTTTGAAAAATAGTTTGGCTATTACTCACAAGTTTAGACCAAGTCACCATATGATCCAGCAATTCCACTCATAGGTATATACACAAGAGAAGTAAAACGTCCACACAGGGCCGAGCCCGTGGCGCACTCGGGAGAGTGCAGCGCTGGGAGTGCAGGAGCACTCCTGCCGCACATTGGGATCCTATATAGGGATGACCGGTTCACTCACAGCGCTCACTGGCTGAGCGCGGTGCGGCCGGTCTCAAAAAGGACAAAAAAAAAAAAAAAGTCCACACAAAAACCTGTACACAAGTGTTCACTTGTACACAGCATTATTTGTAATAGCCAAAAAGTGGAAACAAACTAAATGTTCATCAACTGGTGAATGGATAAACAAAATGTTTTGTATCCACACAATTGAATATTATGCAACCATAATCAAAAGGAATGACATAGAGATGGAAAACGGATAACTGGTTGCCTAGGATGGGGAAGTGATAGGGAAGGAGGAAGCCTGAGTACAGGGTTTCTTTTTGGGGTGATAGTTGCACAATTCTTAATATACTAAAAACAACTGAATTGTAGTCTTTAAGTAGGTGAATTATATGTGTTGTTAAAAAATAAAACAGCAAGGTCAAGAGTTCAGATCCCCATCTCAGACAGCTACCAAAAAAAAAAAAAAAAAAAAAATCAAAACGAGAGCAAATGCTGCAGTGCCCAATCTATTTTTCTAACAGCTACTAAATTATTAACACATAAATTCTGAAAGAAAGTGAGCCAAGATGCCGGGTACCGATCAAGCTTTATTAAAGGGAAAGAATCTGCCAGGCTGTGTTCAAAGTGGAGGGCAGCCTGGGGCTGCCCTTAAAATGGAGGCCAGCACCACGTGTGGGGGGTGAGAGAGCTTATATAGGGTGCCAAGGGCTGGCTGATACAATCAAGGAGGGGCATTATGCTAATGTGGAAGCTATGCGACCAGGGTGGAGAATTGTGCCCTTGTGGAAGCAAAAGGGTTTCTGTTTTGCAGAAGTCATGAGGCTTCTCATAAAGAGAAGGGGGGAGGGGTTTAGTGCTGGAGTGGAAGACAAGGTCGGAGGCTATTTTGTGCTTATTGTGTGCACAATGGCGCTGGTCACGTCAAGATCCATCAAATTCTTGTTAGTTTGTTTGAACTTTTCCTGATAACAGAGCTGTTAGGTATTTCTTTTGGTCCAGGGGTACCACAAAGAAATTACTGAAACACTAAGTGCTCTGAAGAACCAAGAAAGCTTGAAAATCGTCATAAGGCATGAACCTTCCTCACCTCTCACCTTCCACCTCTATACCTGCCTTCTTATTTCTATCTGAACTTACTTTTTTAGGATGACAGGAAGAGGCATCTCTTTTCAAAACTGATTTCTCCACCTTGCTATTTGTGACAAGTCCATCTGGTCTCCTGTAGGACATCCTGTTCCAGCAGTGATTCACCCTTCTCCTGGGCAAACTCCCACACTGCACTGCCTCCACTGCCTCCTCCCATGCAGTAGAAACCTGCTGAGCAAGGAATACTAGCAGCACAGAGAAAACAGTGGTCAGTCTGACTGACAGTTTGGCAATTGTGCTGGTGCTTGTCAATAGAATTGCTCTTTTTCTCCAATCAAAAACAAAACACCACTGCCAATTGCCCGCTTGCTCCAGTCCCAGCCTCAAAAGACCCAGCTGTCTCCTCTCCCCCAAATAAATATAACTCCGCGTGTGCTGTTTTAATTGTCTTAGACTCTAGGGATAAGACTGAAACATGGGTTCCAAACCATAGTAATGAAGGAAAAAATATGAGAAGAAAATAAGAATCAGTTGTCACAAGGCTGTGACATTCTGTCACTCAGACACAGAACCAATTGAATTATTACTTAAACTGAACCCAAATTAGGACATCACTGTTCGTAGATAGAACTTGTGCTAGCTTTGTTTTTTATTGCTAAGCTTTTCCAGTAAGAAGTGAAATGACAGCTCAGCCAAGCAGCCCAATAAGCATTGTGGGTTTTATCTTTAGAGATTATAGAGCAAGGACACTCAAGCTTAATGGCATCAATAACTATTTCTTACTTTTTCTATATGAGAAACTTAAGCAGGAAAGAGAGAAAAGGAGATTGAAAAAAAGAGCTGATAGGCTATAGGTAAAGAAAAAATTAATGCGTTATTTATATATAGTCAGAAGTACTTCTCAGTTACTCTCAGGAGATCCTCATCAACGTTATTGAGCTATTGTGAAGCAGCAAGAAAAGAGTGATTTCTAGCCATAGACTGCTATAAAAAAGTAGCTGGGGGCCTGTGTCAGGAAGTAAGATGCACTTGTTAATTTAAAAATTCATTGTAGGAGTTACTGTTTGGGAAAATAAAAATATAGTTTATGATATTAAAAGTATCTAGTCCAGATTGGTTAGGGAGTGTTCTTTGTAAGATTATCTTGGGAGAATGTTTTTATTATCTACCCAGTTAGGCCCTTGAATTTGAGAGGAGGAAACACTCTTTTTACTGTTTAGAATAAGAATCCCCTGGGACAACCAGTTGCTGACTCAAGTAGAGCATGGCGCTGATAACACTAAGACGAAGTGTTTGGATCCCCATCCTGGCCAGCCACCCCACCAAAGAAAGAATAAATATCTCCTAGTATATTGCTAAGCATGTAGTAAATGCTCAACACATGCTAAATTCAATTTCTTATTTACTTTCTCTTCCATATTCCTCATATTTTTGCCTTTCGTTCCCTTTCTCTTTTTCTGATGTTCTCATTTCCACATGCCCCCTTACTGAGTTATAGTACTTGCAGTTCCTCACACCTGTCATGCAGGTGCTTTCATGTCTTTGCATAAATGAGATTCCTTTTCCTCTCTGTTCGTCAGAGGGGATAGAATGCTGCTCATCCTTGACTGACTAGTGTGCTCTTTGCTGTTTATTTGTCCCTCAGGTTTCAATTTTTATTTTTTTTTAAAGATGACCGGTAAGGGGATCTTAACCCTTGACTTGGTGCTGTCAGCACCATGCTCTCCCAAGTGAGCCACTGGCCAGCCCTCTCAGATTTCAATTTAAAGGAGGCTTTCCCTGCTACCCCAAATCTAAATAATATTACCTTATTTTCTCGTAGCATTATTATTTCCTTTATAGCACTTACCACCATTTCTCATAACATGTACATTATACACACATATTTATATGTTCACTTAAATGATACCCACCTCCCCCAGTAGACTAAGCTTTTTGAGAACAGAGATGCTATCTTTTTTGTTCAGCATTTTGTAGGTAGATTGGGTTCTGACATTCAATAGGTACTCAATACATACTTGCCAAATGAATGACTCGCCTCCTTTGAGAAACATTTTCTTTTTACCTTATGTTAATACTTAACTTTATTGTGACATTTATTACATTGCTGTCTCATCTCACTAGATTGTCAGCTACACATGATTGCAATTCACATGTTTGAAAACATGCTCATTCATGCTTTCTTTTCTCATACCTTGCCCTTAAGGTTAAACTCTGCCTTAGGGTCACATCACTTGTACTTTGAGATAACTCTGTTTCTAGCTTCTTGAGGGGGGTTCAGCCCCATGTTTATTTGATGTATTTGGATTTCAGGTAAATATCTGTTTAGCATGCCCATCGTTCGCTCACTTCCTTAGCCCCCAAACCAACAAAACCAAAACAAAACACTGTTTTGTCTTTGGAGAATAATCTTTGTTTAGGGTCACATTTCAGTTTTAATAGGATACATTTTTAATTTGCTGGAGAGGTTTTAA
>NW_007727889.1:131448-133071 GCF_000696425.1 Galeopterus variegatus
TTTTCTCATACCTTGCCCTTAAGGTTAAACTCTGCCTTAGGGTCACATCACTTGTACTTTGAGATAACTCTGTTTCTAGCTTCTTGAGGGGGGTTCAGCCCCATGTTTATTTGATGTATTTGGATTTCAGGTAAATATCTGTTTAGCATGCCCATCGTTCGCTCACTTCCTTAGCCCCCAAACCAACAAAACCAAAACAAAACACTGTTTTGTCTTTGGAGAATAATCTTTGTTTAGGGTCACATTTCAGTTTTAATAGGATACATTTTTAATTTGCTGGAGAGGTTTTAACAGCAGAAGAATTATCAACTGGATATTCATTGTGGCTCTAGATCTGTTTGTTATAAGAAAAGATTATGAATTTGGGCATTGAATGATTTTTTTTTCTACCATGTCTTTCTCATTTAGAACAATGCTGTATAGGTAGTTGATGCTCGATAACTATTTAGTGGATTGAATATGTACCCAAAAAGAGCACTGGACTTAAGATCAAGAGACATGACATGAAGTCTATTCATGATCCCATTATTTAGTATTGTTGGAAGTGTTAGGTAGTGCAGTAGACAAAAGTTTAAAATAAAATAATTATTATTTATATATGATTATATGTTGGAAAATCTAAGAGGATTGACTGAAAAACTATTAAGAAGCAATAAGAATTTAATAGGGTAGCATATTATAAAATTAGTATTCAAACATCAATAACTTTCTCATGTCAAAATAGTAACTGTTCTAAATATAATAATAGACGAAAATATCACACAGTTGCTAGTACACATCATGCGGGGAAGTAGGGGGCCTTTAATCCCATGGTCTGGGATGTAATTGGTGCCCCTTGGGGTTTAGCCACACAGTGTCTCTGCACATACTTAGAAAAGTTTTCAGAAACTACTTGAAGAATGCTATAAAACTCTATGAAGAAACAAAATAAAATGATTAAGTGAAAACACCTTGTTCTCAGATAAGAAGACTTAGTGTTGTAAAAGTGCCATTTTTTTCTGGATCAATGTATAAATTGAATGCAATCCAAATCTAGTTTTTTTGTTGTTTAGTTTTGTTTTCTGGCAGCTGGCCAGAAAGAGGATCCAAACCCTTGACCTTCATGTTATAACAGCACAATCTAACCAACTAAGCTAACCAACCAGACCCCAAATCTAAATCAACATAATTTCCTTTAGAACTTGTCAAAATTATTCTTGTTTAATTTGGAAAAATAAATATGTAAGAATCACTGTGAAAAATTCTGAAAAAGAGGAGTAACGGGCGGGGGGTGACTTGCCTCCCAGATATTAATATGTATTATAAAACCTCCAGTGGAATAGGATAGAGTACAGAATTAGACTCCAATAGAAATGGACATATGATAGAGATGACAGGATTAATTTAATAAAAGGTATTGGAACAACCAGCTAGCCATTTATAATAAATGTGGATCCCTACTTCCCTTCTCATTCCAAAATAAACTCCAGATGGATCAAAGATTTAAATATAAAAATTAACCATAAGATTCCAAAAAGAAACTAATTGAATAAATATATTTGTAATTTTGAAATGGGAAAGGCTTTTTTTTTTCCTTTTTGTCTTTTTTCCGTGTCCGGCAACGGACCGCAACCCTCAGTGTCG
>NW_007727889.1:134046-134901 GCF_000696425.1 Galeopterus variegatus
CGGGAGCGCCGCCGCGCTCCCAAGCGGCGCACTGTAGCAGTGTGCCACCGGGCCGGCCCGGGAAAGGCTTTTCTAAACATAGCCCCAAACTCAGAAGCCAAGAGTATATTTTTATTTTATATCTCACTTAGTACAAAACAGCATTTAACAAGATAGACAACAAATGGAAAAAATATTTGTAACACATATGGCAACAGGATAACATCTCTAATAATAAAAACTCTTCTTTCAATCAATTAGAAAGGAAAAATAACCAGTGGAAAAAAATAGACTAATGACATAAGCAAGTAATTCACAAAAGTTACATTCATTATGCTTTTTTGTTTATGACTTTTGAATTTCCTGTCATGTCTAGAAAGAATTCTGCACTCCAAGATGCTTAACGTTTCTAGTAATCAAAGAAATGCAAATTAAAACAGTTATTTTTACTATCACTTTGGAAGATACCAACTATCAATATAAAATTGATAATAGCATTGGTACATATTTTAGTGTTGGCAAAAGTATTAAGAAACAGGCACTTTTATTCCCCATTGGTGGGAATGTAAATTGCTATCGTTTATGTGGAGGGCAATTTGACAATCACTGTCAAAATATTTATTGTAGTTATGTGATTTAAGTCAACAACTCAAATTTTAGGACTTTACCCTCACAAATGTGTAAAAATTATGAGTATGAGGATTTTCACTGAAGCATTATTCTTAATTAACATTAAGAACATTTATAATTAACATTAATTTGTTACATATTATCAAATGGCTGGAAAACAGCCTTATAACCCGAAGGTCATGGGTTCGGATCCCCATAACCTGCCAGCTGCCAAAAAATACAAAAAAAAAAAAAAAAAAAAAAAAA
>NW_007727889.1:135155-136168 GCF_000696425.1 Galeopterus variegatus
GAATATACTTAATAAGAACTGTTCAGAATCTTTATGATAAAAAAATTTAAATATTACAGAAGGACTGAGAAGAACAACTGAATACATGGAAAGATAAACCATATTCTTGAGTAAAAAGACTCATCATCATAAAGGATATTAGTTCTTCCTAAATTAATCTGTAAATTTAATGTTATTCCGTAACGTTAAAAGCTAGAAAAGACGACTTCAAAGTTCAAGTGGAAAAAAGTAAAAAAAGCAAAAAGTCAAGAAAATTCTGAAATGAAGGATAAATGGGGAGGCAGAGGAATCAGCTCTATCAACTATTAAAATACATGACAAAAATAATATAGTGTGGTACAGGCACATGAATAAACAGATCAGCACTCAAGAAACCCAGAAATAAACTCAAATACGAATAAAGGTTTTGTATGTGATTTTTTAAATGTTATTTAAAGTCTGTAGGCAAAAGATGAATGTTCAATAAATAGGATTAGGATAACTGGGTAGCCATCTGGGAAAGTGGATGAAAAATTAAAATATAAAAAAACAAAATGTAATAAAAGTAACGAGGGGGGACATTTTTAATCTCAGAATGTGGAAGGTCTTTCTAAATATGGCACAAAACTTGTAAGCCATAGAAGAAATTTGGCCACATTAAAAAATGTTTTTCAGGGCTGGCTGGTTAGCACAGTTGGTTAGAGCGTGGTACTAATCATGTCAAGGCCCAGGGTTTGATTCCTGTACCTGCCAATCACACACACACACACAAAAGTTTTTCTGTCTGATAAACCATTATAAACAAAATCAACAATAACAACAACAAAAAATTGGAAAAAATAATAAAGCACTCCTAGAAATCAACAAAAGAAAGAGTAGCAATGTAATGGGCAAAGGAAATGAGCAAAACCTTAGGAAAAAAACAGAAACACAAATGTCTCTTGCATTAATCCATTTGTGTTGCTTATAACAGAATACACAGAACTGGGTGATTTATAAAGAAAAATGACATTTATTGCTTACAGTTTCTGAGG
>NW_007727889.1:136680-138714 GCF_000696425.1 Galeopterus variegatus
AAATGACATTTATTGCTTACAGTTTCTGAGGCTGGGAAGTCCAAAGTTCATCTGGTGGTGGTGTCAGTGACTCAGGGGTCTCACATTGCAAGATGTCCACCATCAGAGAGAGAGCAGAGAGGGAGAAAAGGCAGACTCTCCTCTTCTTTTAAAGCCCTCAGAACCACGCCCCTGCCCACCATTTTTAAGCTGTTCACTACTGCGTGGTCCTATGATCCAATCACCTCTTCAAGACTCCACCTTTCGATTACCATAATAGGATTTCCCACCCTCTGAACAGTCACAGTGGGGCTAGTTTCTAATACATAAAACTTGGGGGACACAATTCAAGCTTCTGGGAGTTTGTGGGGGGATATAATTCAATCCACTACATCTCTCAACCATGAAAAGATGCTCAATCTCAAACTTAAGAAAAATACAAATTGAAATAACATATTTTCACAGTGAAAAAGTTAGATAACTATGTGTGCAAGGTATGAGGAAACAGATACTTTCATATTGCTGCTGGTGGTGTAAATCAGTTCCAGCTCAATAGAGAACAGTCTGGCAATAACCAATAAAAATCTAAAATGTATGTACGCTCCAATCCATCAGTCTAACTTCTTGGAATTTATCCTACCTATGTCCTTGCAAATCTAGATTCCTAGACTCTTTCTATCCTAGCAGAAGTCTGAAGATTTATTCTTTGGAAAAGGCAGAACAAAGTGTTTTCTGTACATGGGATACTAGGCCAAGTTAAGGCATGAATAGTCTCTTGAAAATGGGGATTGAGTGAGCATGTGATTACTGAATTCTGGGATCCCCAGCCTTTTCTTCCCACAAGGCTCCCAGAACACAGGCACACAAAACTTTACTCTCCATGGAGAAATTTTAGAAGATTCTTTTCTGGAGAATCTGACAATTCCCAAGATACAGGTTTAAGAAGTTCCCCCAACAAATTGCCTGTGCAGATTATCATGCAGTGAATCCCAAGTTCTGAAAACCCTGCAAACTATGTGCTCAGATCTTCAAACAGCTATTTTTTCTAGTCCTTCCCTTTTTGTTTGTTTGTTTTGGTGGCCGACCAAAAAGGGGATCAACCCTTAACCTGGGATGTTACCAGCACCATGCTCTAACCAAGTGAGTTACCTGGCCAGCCGTTAGTCCTCAACTCATAAGCAGACGACCAAGGATTATTATACATCTGAGAAAAGCCTCTAAATGTGAGTTTTAGAGATCAAACAAGTGAACAACAACAACAGAAAGCATTGAAGAAAACAGGCTATGCAAGGAGATGAAAATTTTAAAGCAAATGTTAATCTCAAATTAAGTAGATGTTGCATCCATGGAAGAACAGACTGACATTCTTGTAAGAAACTTCAGAAAAAAAAAAAACCTTGAGTATTACAAACGTGATAGCAGAAATAGAAATACTAGAAGAGTTGGAAAAGAAAATTGAGGTAATCTCCCCAAAAGAAGAATCGCAGGAGAATAAAAGAGAGTAGAGGACTACCCTAAGAGGTCCAACATCCAAATGCTGGAGGAGGAAATAATCCACAAAATATTCAAGAAAAGTTTCCAGAACTGGAGGACATGAGTTTAATGAGTGCATAAGCTCACCAAGTGCCCAGCAAAATGGATAAAAATAGATCCATACCAAGATACATCATTGTGAAATTTTAGAACACTTGGAATAGAGAGGATCCTACAAGCTTCCAAAGAGAAGTCACATAAAAAGGCTCAGAAATCAGAATGCTTCAGACTTCTAAACAGCAACACCAAACGCCAGAACATAAGCAAGAATATAAGCTCTTTAACTTTGTCTCTATGTTTCTTTGTCCCATTGTTCATCTATGGATCCGAAGTGCTTAGAGGCAGTGCCAAGCATGTATTAGGTTCTCAATAAAAATTTATTGAATGAAAAAGAACAATGGAGGAGCAGAAGCTGGCAAAAGCCACAGCTGTGCCCTTAGGATGAAGTTGCTTGGAGGTCACAGGGGAGAAGAGGGCCTTGGTGGCCCCCAGGCCAGCAAGACCACTAATAGGGTTCCTGTG
>NW_007727889.1:138930-151874 GCF_000696425.1 Galeopterus variegatus
GAGAAGAGGGCCTTGGTGGCCCCCAGGCCAGCAAGACCACTAATAGGGTTCCTGTGGACCCGCATAGGACTGAGGAGCCACTCAGAGGCCAGTAAGTCATCACAAGGGACTGGAGCACAGCCTATCCCATCGAAAGGGTTTGGAGTGCAGGCGGTGGGGGAGACAGGCCCACCTGGGGAACACTGGGGCACAGCAAGGACAGCTGATCTTCCCCCCAATCAGCACAGGGCCACTCAGAGGAGACTGGTCAGGAATATAGAATTGCATGGGATGCAGTTTGATGTAAAGACTCAGGCCCAGACCAGAGTTTCTACACAACCTGGGTGAATCAGATTTCACTAGACCCAGAAGTACCTATAAAGTCAACCATTAAAACTTGAGCTGCACAAAAAGCCTTCCCTAGGGAATCAGCAGCAAAGCAACAGTTTAGCTCAACTACACAGCTCAAGTGCTGATCCCCACAGGAAGTTCCCCTGTTTTAGAAGTAAGTAAAGAACAACAGATTAGTTCCAACACAGAGTTTAAGTGGTGGGAACAGCATGTAATCCAACACAGAACTGAAAGAAAAAAGTACCCACTACCAGAGTCAATGTTTGATATTAACTAGTAAAGGTTTCATTTCACCAAAGAACACCTATAACACCTAGAAGGATTGGAAGTCTCCTGGGCTACCAAGCCAGAAAGGGGAGAGGGCCAGGGGCCTCAGCCATGCCTCTCCAACACACGTAACCACTGCAGTGATGACCACTGAGCTGCCACAGGAAGCACCCTGGGCTCTCCCAAGCCAGGATGGTGGGGGGCTGAGGGCCTCAGCCACACCCTCCTGACACCTGAAACCAGCCCAGTGATGACCACCAAACCTCAGCAAGAAGGGCCCTGGGTTCCCGAGCTGGGGTGGTGGGGAGCAAGGGCTATTGCCACACTCCCTGACATCTGCACCCAGCCTTGCAATGACCAAGCCACCACTGAAGCCCCCCAGTCTCCCCTGTGGGAATGAGGGGGGTGCCACAGGCCTCAATCCTGCCCCTCCTCCTCCCATCTCATTTCTTTCTCTTTCTCCTCTCCCCCTCCCTCCCAGGTGCTCTGCAAAAACATCCTAGAATATAAAAAAAAATTAAAAATAAAAAAAAGTACAATGGAAAAATGGCTTTAAAATTCTGAGGAAGGGCTGGCCCGTGGCTCACTCGGGAGAGTGTGGTGCTGATAACACCAAGGCCACGGGTTCGGATCCGATATAGGGATGGCTGGTTCGCTCACTTGGGAGAGCGTGGTGCTGACGACACCAAGTCAAGGGTTAAGATCCCCTTACCGGTCATCTTTAAAAAAAAAAAAAAAAAGGGCCAGCCCGGTGGCGCACTGCTATAGTGCGCCGCTGGGAGCACAGCGGCGCTCCCGCCGAGGGTTCGGATCCCACATACAGACCAGCCACTCACTGGCTGAGCGAGGTACGGGCGCGACACTGAGGGTTGCGATCCGTTGCCGGTCACAAAAAAAGGCAAAGAAAAAAAAAAAAATTCTGAGGAAGAATTTCTTCCAGCCCATGACTAAAGCGATGCAATATATCAATCAAGTATGAGTTTAGAATAAAGACATTTTTGAACATGCAAAGTCTCAAACACTTTATCTTCCATGCACACTTTCTCAAGAAGCTACAAGAGGATATGCTATACCAAAACAAGAGAATATATATATATATATAAAAAAAGGCAAGGGATACAAGAAATAGGAGATCTAATGCTGGGGAAGAGGCAAAGGCAAACCCTAGGAAGACGGTGAAAAGACGTCCTAGGATAAGAGCTCTGCATCAGATGTAAACGGCAACCCATTCAGATTGGAGCAGTCACTACCATTGTAATCCTGTTTTGCCCAAGAATAGAGTGCCCTCGTTATCCTGGACTAGATTCTTATAAGTACTTAGCTTGCCTGTGCCATGCCCAGAAAGGCAAAGACAGAGGTTGAACCACACAGATAGTGAAGTGCCAATGAGACCATGGAAAACAAAGATGTAAGGAATCAGGTTCCTTGGATGACCATACAGAGTAAGAGCAAGAGCTGTCCCACCAACCTGGACTGTTCACACTGGACTGGCATGTGAGAGAGAAGGAAACTTCTTCATTTCTTAATGCGATGCTGGACATCTTTGTTACAGCACCTTATCCCCCATCCTAACTCATCCAGAAGGATGACACGGAAAACATGGTGGTAGCTACCTCAGGAAGTGGCCCATGGGGAGCTTCTAAGATCTGGTAATATTCTCTTTCTTAGCCTGAGTGTTGGGTACACTGGTATTGGTTTTATTCTTATTGTTAAAACTATATATATATTTTACATACCTTCTTTTTTATGTATGTATATAGCTATGAATCATTTCACAATTTAAAAAAGTTATAAATATGATAATAATGAAATACCATTTGACCCTTGTCATATTGGCAAACAATAAAAAGTTTGATAATATTGAACATTGGAGTGTGTGGCAAAACTAGCATCTTCATAAATTTTGGTGGGAATGTAAATTGATGTAAACTTTTTAGAATATAGTTTTATATTATTTATGAAATTTTTAAATGCACAGAACAAATCAATAGGAAAAAGACAACCCAATGTTTTGAATGGGCAAAAGACTTAAACAGACACTTCACAGAAGATAACATTCAAATAGCCAATAATCATATGAAAAGGTGCTCAATGTCATTACTGATCAGGAAAATACAAATTATTATTATTATTATTTTTTTTTTTTAAAGATGACCAGTAAGGGGATCTCAAACCTTGGTTTGGTGTTGTCAGCACCATGCTCAGCCATTGAGCCAACCAGCCATCCCTATATAGGATCCAAACCCATGGCCTTGGTGTTATCAGCACCGCACTCTCTCGAGTGAGCCACGGGCCAGCCCTAGGAAAATACAAATTAAAACCACAGTGATACCCTTACACTCCCACCAGAGTGACTAAAATTAAAAGGATTGAAAAACCAAGCATTGGTGAGGAGATGGAGCAACTAAAAATGTTAAATGGTACAACCACTTTGTAAAAGTAGCAATATCTGCTAAAACTAAGCACATGTATTAGCTAAAACATACATCTACCTGTGACCTAGCAATCCCACTTCTGGTTACATACCCAACTGAAATAAATACCGTGTTCATTTAAAAAATGTATATGAGAATGTTTATAACAGCTTTATTTATTATAGCCAAATATGGAACCCTGGCTAGTTAGTTCAGTTGGTTAGAGCAAAGCCTTGTAACACCAAGCTCACAGGTTCGAATCCCCGTACCAGCCAGCCCAAATAAATAAATAAATGTAATACTATAGCCAAAAACTCAAAACAACCCAAATGTCTATCAGCAGTAGAATAAATAGATGTGGTATATTCATACCTTTCTGTGGAATACTACACAGCAATGAAAAATAAATACCACTACATACAACAACACGGATGAATTCCACAGATATAATGTTGAGTGGAAGTAGCCAGACACAAAAGTACATATTGCATAATTTCATTTAAATGAAGTTCAAAAACAGTTAAAACAAATGAGTCATTTGATTGATTTATTGAGTCATTTATTAACGGTGTGAGAATGTTAGTGGTTATCTTTGAGGGAGATATTGATTGGGAAGAGACATGGGGAGCCTTCTGTGGTGCTGGAAATTCTATATCTTGATCTGGTTTCATGCCTATGTGAAACTTTATCAAGTTCTAAACTTATGATTTAGCACTTTATGTAAATTATACAGACATGGGGAGCCTTCTGTGGTGCTGGAAATTCTATATCTTGATCTGGTTGCATGCCTATGTGAAACTTTATCAAGTTCTAAACTTATGATTTAGCACTTTATGTAAATTATACCTCAATTAAAAAGTTAAAAATATGGTATTATAACACCAAGGTCAAGGGTTTGGATCCCCATACTGGCCAGCCACAAAAAAAGAAAAAAATAAATTGAATCGTCTAGTAAAAATTTTTTTAAAATGAAATGCAATGCACCCACCCCTACAAAAGTCAGCCCAAGACAAGAATGTCCACTGTCTTCACTACCATTTAACATTGCACTGAAGGTATTAGCCAAAGCAATCAGACAAGAGTTAGAAATTAGATGTATAAAAATTGGAAAAGAGAAGGTAAAACTTTAACTATTTGTTATGATAGCATCAAATACTTAGAAAACCTAGGAGAATCAACTGAAAAACTGCTATTAGTAAGAATTCAGTGAATTGATAGGGTATAAAGTTACAGAAATCAGAAGCCTTTATAGACACACAAACGATATTAGAAAGAACATCCTCACACATGTCCCTTATGGACCCATGTGGGAATTTCCCTTGGGTATGTGCTCAGGAGCAGGATTGCTGGGTTAGAGGGTTCACGTATTCTGCACCAGCTGGCACACCCACCAGCGTCCTTGCCAGTGCTTGCCGTGCTCCCTACGTGCTTGCAGAGAATGTGCTTCTGCAAAACCAGGGCTAAACCAAGAAAGAGCAAGACGTGGGACCTAGGAAACAAGGTTCTAACTGAGGAAAAGTGGTGAACGGAATCCCCAGACTGTGTAGCAGGCCTGGGTTGGAGCACCACTGCATCCAGACTCCCCCTGCCCAGGTCCTCTTACAGGGTTCAGGATATCAGGAGAAACGGGGCATATGCTTTGCTGGCATCGTTGTGTATGACAGCAACTCTTCTGTCTGCAGAGCTGAATATTTCTGCTTTTTCTCAGTACCACTCTGTATCCTCCCCCAAGCAGCAGATCTATCCTTTCTTTGTTCTTCTTGCCCTAAGAATATCTTTAAAGACCTTTTTTGTTTCCTTTAGAATTTCTGGTAAACTACAAAACAGTCCTCCTGACAGTTATTTTTCAGGATTTTGTCTTTCTTCGGGAGCCTTCTGTGGTTATGGTTTCTTCATCTGTATTTTGAAAATCCTCTCAAAAAAATTAGCTCAACAGGGAGCTCGGGCTGGCACACTGGTTTCCACTACTATTTCCCTCTTTTCATCTTCATCATGATTATTCATGACTGTGTAATCAGGATTTCTTTTTAAAGAAGCTCCCTACTTGATATTAGCTGACAGAACAAAAGGTTCTTGATTAAATGACGGCTCTTTCCTGCTCACTGAAAGTCAAGAGCTAATAAAATACTTTCATCAAAAATGGGTTTTGCTGCCCATTGCTATGAAAATAGTGAAACACTTCCAGGAGCAAATGAATAGTTTTGTGGGCAGATGCTCTCAGAAGTCAAGACTCATGAACTGAGAGGGCTGTTTGTGAACAAAGATCTGGAGAAGCCAGGCTCTGCCAGTGAGGACACACAAACATAAACATAAGTTAATTACACTGCCAGGCACCCACATTTATGGAACTCTCCCCTCTTCTGCCTGGACCATTGCAACAGCTTTATAATTGTCTTCCTGTGTCCAGGCTTGTGACCCTCAAATCCAAACTCCATCCAGCCACCAAGATCTACCTAAAACACGAATCTCAGAATGAATGGCCTCCCCTGCTCCCCGTTGCCTCCCATGGGATAGAGATCATGCTCCCCACTGGCAATCCCAGGCCTTCCAGGTGTGGGCCCCGCTTCCCTGGTGGGCCCTCTTCCTGCACAGCTCCGTGCCTCCCCGCTGTGCTGTAGCCACATCTGACACTCACCACACTGCTTCTCACCTTTATGCTTTGCATGCACAGTCCACTCCATCTGGCCTACCCTTCCTCCACCAACCCAGGCAGTTCCTTACGACACAGCACAGGTGTCAGTTGCCATCAGGAAGCCTTCCCTGGTCCTCACTGTGCCCCCACAACACCCTGGACCTATTTTTATCATTGCACTTATGTCAGGTTATACCATGACCTACCTGTTCCTGTGTTTGTCTTCCCAACAGTGAGCTCCAAGACCAGGAACTGGGTCTCCTGGATCTTTGAATCCCCAGACCTCTCAAAGTCCCTGGCACATTGTAAACTAGATTAGTGTTTGTTGAATGAGGGTTGAATGAAACCTCTTGCCTCTCTGAAGGAACATCAGGCGTTAGCAATGCCTGTTCTCTATTCTTTCATCTACTTATAAATTATTTTGGAATGTTTGAAATTGTGTTTGTGTGTGTGTGTGCGTGCGCGCGTGCGTGTGTGTGTGTGTGTGTGTGTGTGTGTGTGTGTGTGTGGCTGGCCGATTCAAGGATCTGAACCCTTACCTTGGTGTTATAACACACTCTCCTAATCAACTGAGCTGACTGGCCAGCCCTGAAATACTTTCTGTAGTGGATTGAATTATGTCCCCCGCAAAACTCATTGAAGCTTGAATTGTGTTTCCCAAGCTTTATGTTTGAGAAACTTAGCCCCTACTGTGAGGGTGGGAAATCCTCTTATGGTAATTGAAAGGTGGAGACTTGAAGAGGTGATTGGCTTGTAGGACTGCACGGTAGTGAATGGATTAAAAATGGTGATCAGGGATGTGGTTCTGAGGGCTTTAAAAGAAGAGAGTCTGTCTCTCTCTCTGCTCTCTCTGCCTCCACCATCTTGCAATGTGAGATCCCTGGGTCACGGTCACCCCCACCAGATGGACTTTGGACTTCCCAGCCTCAGATACTGTTAGCAATAAATTTTGTTTTCTTTATAAATTACCCAGTTCCAAGTATTTTGTTATAAGCAACACAAAATGGACTAAAACACTTTCTTATGTATTTTTTATCCAGAAAGAAAAGAGACTAGACATTTTTATAATAAAAATACTTTATTTAACTTTTTCACATATTTCTTTCTTTTTTTTTTTTTTTGTCTTTTTCGTGATGGGTAAGAGGTTCACAACCCTTGGTGTGGTGTCACCCACACCGCGCTCAGCCAGTGAGCGCACCGGCCATACCTACATAGGATCCAAACCCGTGGCGGGAGCGCCGCTGCGCTCCCAAGCGCCGCACTCTCCCGAGTGCACCACGGGGCCAGCCCTTTTCATGTATTTCTATACGTCCGCCAACTTCCAAAAATTATTTGAGGCAACTCATAATAAAGGAAAAAATATTAAACTATTAAACCACTCCCCAAACACCCCTACTCCCACCAGTAACAGACTCCTGCTTACATCTTATTGCCTAGGACCGGGTTACCTGGGCCCCTCTAACTGCTTTAGAGGCTGAGAAAGCAAGCACAGTGCTCAGCTTTTCAGCCTTCACAGTGGGAAGTGTCAATGGAGAGGCTGTCAGAAATGACTGATTAAACAACCAAGAGGGTCTGCCACTAAATGTAAATAGCATTTTTTTTTTTTTTGTCTTTTTTCGTGTCCGGCAACGGATCGCAACCCTGATCCGAACCCTCGGCGGGAGCGCCGCCACGCTCCCAAGCGGCGCATGGTAGCAGTGCGCCACCGGGCTGGCCCCCTAAATGTAAATAGCATTTAACATTCATTAATTAGGTTCTTTTCTTATATGACTCAGGAGTCCTGCCTCACTAGCAAATAAGGTTCCATCACTTCAGTTTGTTAGACTCGGAGCTCTACTAATGAAAGGAAATTAGTCCTTCTTTTGATGTCCCCCCACCCAACAACACATTCCTAGGAATGCAGAAGGAATCTTACATGGTGTGCCATGAGCCAAAGCACAGGAGATGCAGGGGGAGGAGGCTGGCTTCCATGCCACTGGATCTTGAAAGCATCTCACCGTTCATCTCTTATCTCTGATCCTCTGTCCCCAGTGTTTTCATTCCCCATGACACCAAACTTATGGCTTCAACAGCTCCAGGTTTATGTCATTATAACCTGAATCTGAAGAGGAAGGAAAGCTCTTCTCTGCCAATTCTAGTTAGAAAAGTCCCAGGGAAGGACTCTGATTGGTCTGATTTCAGTCTGATCTTTTCCATGGCCAGTACTGTGATTGGCCCTGCTGGGCCACTCTGTGAGAGGGCGAGGTACTAAGATTGGTCACCGCACCAGAGTCACTAGGTTAGGATGGGTAAGGAGCATGCCCCAGAGAAACAAAGGTACTGACACCGTGACAAAAGGCAGGAACAAACACTGGGCAATAGAAACCGCAGCCATCCACCATGCTGGTGGTGTCTCCATCCTCCAGGTTGCTGTCCCCACAGCTCCCATTTCCTCTGCTGCTGAAACCCTAACAGCCTGTGAAATTGGAGGGCAGGTAGGCCCCACTTACAAATGCTACTGCCAAAGTGGGACAGAAGGGTGGCACGTTGCAGACACTAGAAGAGTTCGGGGCTGCTGAGTGAGGCTCTGTCCTCACTGCTCTCCGTGAACAGTGATTCATCAGGGCGTGGCAAAGACACCACTCCACTGGGGTCCATGCTCCATCTGTGGTCATGCTCAGCCTGGGGCCCACTCTCACCCCATAAATCTCCCTTGGGCCCTAAAGAACAGCTGTTTGTGCCTGTGCACATGCTATCCTTTTCCCCAAGGTGTGACCCACTGCCACTTGCTGTGTCAAGAGCTACCCCTTGCCCAGGAATCCCTCCTTGGACCCCCAGAGCAAAGGCCATCCCTTCTTCTCCTAGTCCCACGTAGGCTCCATTTCCTGTTCCAGGTGGCTTTTTGTTTTTTTCTGGAAAGCCCCCATTGTTACAGTGGCTTAGTTCACAATAACAACTTCATTCATAATCAGAAGCTTTAGCCCCTTCTAAGAGGTTGTTTGTAACTGTGCAGTTATTGAGACTGTGTTGGATCTCAGACCGCACTAAGGGTAGCATGTTAACAATTGACAACCAACTCCCATTTCTTGAGTGCTTATTATGTGGCAGGCATTTCCCATATCTCATCTAATTTAATCCCCAAAATAATCATAGGAAGAAGTAAGTAGTAAGTAATGGGAATATTATTCTCATTCGACTGATGAAGACAAATTCTCACGAGGCAAGTAAGCGTCATAAGCTAAATGTGAGCCCAGGCTTTTCAGTTCTGGGTGCTTTAATACATAGTATAGAAGTTTATGATTTACAGGTGCTATGGGTTAAATGTGTCCCCCAAAAGTTCATGTATTGGTTGTGTGTGTCGGGGGATCCTGGCCGAGGCCCTCAGCCCTCAACTGCCCTGGCTCGGGAGGGCCCAGGGCACATCTCGCAGTGGCTCGGTGGTTACTGCTGGGCTGGCTGTGGATGTTGGCGGGGGGTGTGTGTGGCTGAGGCCCTAGGCCCCCCACCACCCCTGGTCGGGAGAGCCCAGGGTGCTTCCTGCAGTGGCTCAGTGGTCGCTGCTGGGCTTGTTGTGGGTGTCGGAGGGCATTGCTGAGGCCCCCGGAACTCCCGCCTTTCTAGCTTGGTAGCCCAGGGGACTTCCGGTCCTAGGTGTTATAGGTGTTCTTTGGTGAAATGAGACCTTTACTAGTTAATATCAAACTTTGTCTCTGGTTGCGAGTACTTTGTTTTTTCTTTCAGTTCTGTGTTGGATTATTTGCTGTTTCCACCACTTAAACTCTGCACTGGAACTAATTTATTGTCCTTTGCTTACTTCTAAAATGGGAGAACTTCCTGTGGGGACCAGTAACTGAGCTGTGTGGTCTAGCTAAAGTGCTGCTTTGCAGCTGTTTCCCTAGGGAAGGCTTTTCGTGTAGCTCAGGGTTTAATAGTTGGCTTTATAGGTACTTCTGGATTGTACCCAGGTGCAATCCAGTGCACCTGGGTTGTGTAGAAACTCTGGTCTGGGCCTGAGTCTTTCATCAAACTGCACTCCATGCAATTCTATATTCCTGACCAGTCTCCTCTGAGTGGTCCTATGCTGATTGGGGGCAGATTAGCTGTCCTTGCTGTGCCCTAGTGTTCCCCAGATGGGTCCGTCTCCCCCATCACCCATGCTCCAAACACTTTCCATGGGACAGGCCTTGCTCCAGTCCCTTGCAATGACTCACTGGCCTCTGAGTGGCTCCTTTTTTTTCAGATGTTGTGGCTCCTCGGTCCTATGTGGGTCCACTGGAATCTTATTAGTGGTCTTGCTGGCCTGGAGGCCTCCAAGGCCCTCCTCTCCCCTGCTGCATCCAAGCAACTCCATCTGAAGGGCACAGCTGTGGCTTTTGCCGGCTCCTGCTTTGTGCAGTCAATAGCTCCAGCCTGGACACAGCTGGGGCTCAAAATGGTCAGAGTGGTTTTTTCTTTCTCTCATCGTGTCTTCTCCCACCTTCATGCACTCTGTAGGTCTCTCCTCTTCTACTGCTGAGCTCCAGCAGCCCCAGCTTGGCTGTTGTTGCTTTTTTATAGTTGTAAATTGGTTGATTTGAGGGAGAGAGTGACGCTGGTGACCATCTATTCCGCTATCTTGACCGGAAGCCTGGGCACATTTCTGATGGCTTTAAAAGGAGAGCAAGTGAGAAGCTTAGCTCTCTCTTGCTCAGTTCATTCTCGCTGTGATACCCTATGTTGCTGTAGGAGAAGACCCTCACCAGATGTGTCGCTTGGACCAGAGACTCCCCAGCATCCAAAACAGTAAGAAACAAATTTCATTTCTTTGTAAATTACTCGGTTTTAGGCATTCTGTTATAAGCAACAGAAACAGACTAATACAACAGGGGACTCACATCATTAACACACTTAGCTTACTGATTTCCACACACACACACACACACAGAGCTGTTCAACTAGTGCAGGAATTGTGCCCACCTCTGTGCCCATATGCCCTGGGGGGGTGGCAAGAAAAGAGGTCATTATCAGCCATGCCCTCATGTGATTCCAATGAGCGAAGAGCCTTGTTTTTCACACAACTTGGCCCCCAAAATCAAATTAACCACCTTACCTGGTGCTCAGAGAAGACTCACACTAGTTCCAGGCTGGAGGAAAATCTATTCCACACACAAGGAGACAACCTGTCAGGCCCCAGTGAGACACCTTCCTAAGGGGCTTCTGAGGGGTGACTTTTTCCTTGATTGAATTTTCCCCTGAGGAGAAATTAACTAACTCTGGAATCCAACCAGAGCTACAGACCTTTCAGTACAGCTCTCCTGCAGTTGGTTGCATCATCAAAACAGAGGTCTGCACAGAACCTGAAAAAATAAGAACCAAGTTCCAGCTTTTGCTGCAGCCCCTCTAACCCAGTCCGAGAATGCACTGACCACCAATGGAAGCACCACTGTAGTTGGGGGATTAGCCCATATGTCCTTTAAAAACTCCAGCTCCCTCACCTCTAGCTCTGTCCGTCTTTTGGATCCTCATTCTATTTCCCAAGTCAACTTTCCAAGCAAGAAGAGAACATGCCAGATATTTTAATCCATTTGATGGTTACAGGGAAAGTCTAAGGAAGCCAGGGCATGTCTGCTTGGGGCAGGTGCTTGTTCATCCTGTGCCTCCCTGCAGAGATCTGCCTTACCTTTCACCAACAATTATTTCCTGTCTCTGTTTGGTTTGGAAGTCTGGAAGGTTGTGTTTGTGTTCCTGGTAGGGCACTTGTTCACTGGTACCAACAAAAGGCCCTAGTGTTCCTTGGGTGTCAGACAGCTGTCTGGAAACAGTCCTTCCAGGTCCCTGCATGCCGTGGTACTACATCACTGGACTTCATTTGGAGGCAAGGCACAGGGAAAGAGGGCTCTGGGGATCAGCAACCATTTATATTATTTAGGCTAATGGTAAGTGGACTAAGGTTTAAAATGGCTATCCTAAACATGTCTAACTAAAGCTAACAAGCCAAGCAACCAACCCCTGGTGAGGGTCACGGAACAGTAAAACAATGTCATTACTGTTTATTCCCTGAATACCTGTTCAATTGCACTGACATCTCCTGAGGGGCCCACTACGGACCCAAGCAAGGCCCACAAAGGTCCCAGGTCCCTCCCTGAAGTGCACGTAACAAATCATCGCAGTACAGGACTGTGGCATGTGTATGAAACAGCACTGTGGTAGAAAAGAGGAGAAAGACAGTACAATTCCCTGGTCTCCCAGAAGAGGTGGCTTGCAAACCACAGCAGTACAGGACTGTGGCATGTGTATGAAACAGCACTGTGGTAGAAAAGAGGAGAAAGACAGCACAATTCCCTGGTCTCCCAGAAGAGGTGGCTTGCAAACCACGCCTTGAGCATCCACTCACAGAGGAAAACAAGCAAAGGCATGAAGGAACATGGGTGAGAGGGGCGGGCAGGGTTTGGAGTGGCCGGATCTTAGCAGAGTGGCAGTGGCAGATGAGCGGGAAACATAGGAGGGCCCAGGCAGGCTGTGCTGAGGAGTTTACACTTGACCCTAAGGTCAAAATGAACCTCAGAAGGGGTTAAGCAATGGAGGGGCAGTGTCCCACTCCGTGCCTTAGAGTGTCACTCTGGCCTCTGGTTAGACACAGTGGGTACCACCTTCGTATTAATCTCTTCTCCTTCTGGGGCCCACTAACACATAAAGATTGTATATGTATATCCCATGCAGCCACAAAATAAAAGAATGAGAGGGGAAAGAGCAGCAGGAGAGAGACACGAACCACATTTCAAATGCTGGAAGTAGGTGGACAAGCAGTGACTGACCTTTCCTCAGTCGTCTCTGTATTCACAGCCCCAGCCAGTGCAGTGTCCACAAGCAGTGATTTGTTGAACAAGAAAGGGAGGTCCTAAAATACTGATGAGAAGTTTAGTGATTTGTGGGTGAGGACCCTGCATTTCACTGGAGGCCCCCCATGTCAGAGTCTATAGGTCTTTGAAGCTGGTCAATTTCTCTAGAGAAGAGCTTTACAGATGAGGAAACTGAGACACACACAAGTTAAATAATCTCTCCAAGGTCACATAAGGATTCAAATCCATATAAAGACATGGAAAGATATTATTACTAATCAATGAAATGCAAATTAAAATCACAGATACCCACCAGATTGGACAAAAAATTTTAATATGGCAATACCAAGTGTCAGTGACAATGTGGAACAATGGGGGCTCAGTCTATCCTGGGAGTGTCTGTTGATTACATCATTTTGAAAACAATTTGGCTAGGGCCGGCCCGTGGCTCACTCAGGAGAGTGTGGTGCTGACAACACCAAGGCCACAGGTTCGGATCCCTAT
>NW_007727889.1:152864-164123 GCF_000696425.1 Galeopterus variegatus
AGACACACACACAGAGACACACACACAGAGACACACACACACACAGACACACACGCACAAACACAGACACACACACACACATAGACACAGACACAGACAGACAGACAGACAGACACACACACACACACACACACACACACACACACACACACACGGTGGCCAGTACATGGGTGCTAATATTATCACTCTTTACAGCTTATATGGGAATCTTCAAAAAGTTCATGGGGGTGGGCCAGTTAGCTCATTTGATTAGATTATGGTGCTGGTAACACCAAGGTCAAAGGGTTCAGATCCCTGTACAAGCCAGCTACCAAAAAAAAGCTCATGGAAAGATTTGTATTATCTTTTTTTTAAAGTTTTATTTATTTATTAATATTATGTTTTTACAGTCTATGATGTTGCAGAGCAGTTGGGGAGGGGGGAGGGAAAGGGAGATGGAAATAGTGTGGGAGAAGGAGGAAGGAGGAGAGGCAGGGTTGAGGCCTGTGGCACCGCCCTCATTCCTGCAGGGGAGACCACAGAGCTTCCAGCAGTGGCTTGATCATAGCTGGGCTGGGTTGCAGATGTCATGGGGGTGTAGCTGAAGGCCTCGCCCCCACCCCCAGTGCAGTAGCCTGGGACGCTTCCTGCAGCAACTCAGCATCTTTGCTGGGCTGGTTGCATGTGTTGGGGCACTTCCTGCAGTGGCTCGGTGGTCATCAGGTGTCGGGGGGCACGGCTGAGGCCCTCAGTCCCCCACCCTTGGGACTGGTTGTGGGTGTCGAGGGGCATGAGGCCCCCAGCCCTCCCCCGTCCCTGGCTTAGTAGCCCAGGGGACTTCCAGTCCTTCTGGGTTTTATAGGTGTTCTTTGGTGATATGAGACTTACTAGTTTGATGCTAGTCAATATAAACTTTGTTTCTGGTCTGTGGGTATTTTGTTTTTTCTTTCAGTTCTGTGTTGGATTATTTGCTGTTCCCACCACTTAAACGCTGCACTGGAACTAATTTGTTGTTCTTTGCTTACTTCTAAAATGGGGGAACTTCCTATGGAGACTAGCACATGAGCCCTGTGGTTGAGCTAAATTGTTGTCTTGCTGCTGATTCCCTGGGGAAGGCTTTTTGTGCAGTTTGGGTTTTAATGATTGACTTTATAGGTACTTCTGGGACTCGTGAGATCCAATACACCTGGGTTGTGTGGAAACTCTGGTCTGGGCTTGAGTCTTTCAGCAAACTGCACCCCCTGCAGTTCTATATTCCTGACCAGTCTCCTCTGAGTGGTCCTATGCTGACTGGGGGGCAGATTGGCTGTCCTAGCTATGCCCCAGTGTTCCCCTGGTGGGCCCATCTCCCCCACTGCCCATGCTCCAAACACTTCCCATGGGGCAGGCCATGTGCCGGTCCCTTGCAATGACCAGCCTCTGAGTGGCTTCTTTTTTTCAGTTGTTGCGGCTCCTCGCTCCTGTGTGGGTCCATGGGGAACCTTGTTAGTGGTCCTGCTGGCCCAAGGGTTACCAAGGCCCTCTTCTCCCCTGCCACCTCCAAGCAACTTCATCCGAAGGGCACAGCTGTGGCTTTTGCCAGCTCCTGCTCCGTGCGCTCACCAGCTGCAGCCTGGAAGCAGTCGGAGCTCAAAAAGATCAGAGTGGTTTTTTCTTCCTCTAATCATGGCTTCTCCTGCCTTCATGCACTCCATAGGTCTCTCCTCCTCTTCCTCTAATCTCTAGTGGCCCCAGCTTGGCCATAGTTACTTTTTAATGGTTGTAAATTGGTTGATTTGTGGGAGAAACTGATGCTGGGGACTGTCTATTCTGCCTGTCGGGCTAGGGCTCAGACCCTTCAAACCTGTTGTAGATTGGGTCACAGACACCTCACATGCCAGCCTGGGTCACCAGACCACTCACATGCAGGTCGTGAGCTAGGTAATTGAGAAAGCTCCCGGGAGCTGTTGGCGAGTTGACAGTTTCATTCCAAAGCGAGCTCAGTCCTCAGCTTCCTCAGCAGCAGCAACTTGGTGGCCTTCTGGGGACACTGGCAGCCGCAGGTTGTAGCAACAGCCTCCAGCAGTAGTAGTTGTCTCCCTGTGCTGCCCCCCACCGACATCCGGGTTGCAGGGAGCACTGTGTATCAGAGCCACTTGTCCTTTTTACTCAAGTCCAATAACCCAGGACACCTGGGTGCACATGTGCAATTACATTAGACAATAACTAAGGAATACCTGGGTGCATGTGCCTATTTACATCAAATGCTCGGCAAGATTCTTAACATCTGAGGGACCCTGACCATTTACCTTCACTTTCCCTACACCGCCATCTTGACTGGAAGCCGAACCCAGATTTGTATTGTCTTTTAATTCTGTTTTGCCACAAACTTTCTATGCATATATATGATATATATTCTTTTGTGTGCATGGAATATTTCATAATTGAAAAACGAAAGTTAAAATTTATCACAGAATGGGCCGGCCCTGTGGCTCACTCGGGAGAGTACGGCACTGGTGGCGCCCAGGCCGTGGGTTCGGATCCTATATAGGGATGGCTCACTGGCTGAGCGTGGTGCGGACGACACCGAGCCAAGGGTTACAATCCCCTTAACGGTCAAAAAAAAAAATTTATCACAGAAGCCAAAGATGCTCAGGTGATAGATCCATATCCTGAGAGAATTAGCCCCCAAAAGCACTGGAAACCCGTTTCCTCAGCTGCCACCAAGGTGCTCTGTCCCTCTGAGGAAGCTGAGGCCCTCACTTCACCTGGCGACTAGCACCACCCAAGCCACCGCACCAGCCCCGCACTCCCCCACACCGTGGCCTCCACCTCCAAGCTCGCCTGCACCATTCAGCTCTCCTTCTGCACAACGACAACAAGGACAATGTAAGGTGACCCTTGTTAAATAGATCAATGCCCTTGTTAAAACACCTGGTGTAAATGTGGAACCATTTTGGCGTGGCTCGTTTGCAAAGGCCGTGGCCAATGTCGACATTGGGAGTCTCATCTGCAACATAGGGGCTGAGGAACCTGCTCCAGCAGCTGGTGCTGCACCAGCAGGAGGTCCTGCCCTCTCCCCCGCTGCAGCCCCAGCTGAGAAGAAAGTAGAAGCAAAGAAAGAAGAATCTGATGTCTGATGATGACATATATGCAAACATGGGCTTTTGTCTTTTTGACCAAACCTCTTTTGTAACATGTTAAATAAAAAGCTGAACCGTAAAATAAATAAATAAAAAACACGGAGAGACTAGCCAACTGTTCTGTTTTTAAGAGGAGAGGACAGTTTGTTAGAGCGCAGTGTTATAACACCAAGCTCAAGGGTCTGGATACCTGTACAGGCCAGGCACCCAAAACAAAAACAAAAAACCTTAGCATAATTCAAATTTTGCACTTTTTACCCTCTAGACTTTCTTTATTTCAAAAAACTGTGTCCTCTTCTCTCACAGACAGCTTCATTCCTACTCAATTAAAGACGGGAAGCTTTCCAATACCTTTTCAGGGTGAGACACTAATGATGGTGATCTAGACTGGAGCTCACATAATGCTTACTTTCCTAATTCTCCCTTTCACGAGAAATAAATAAAAATTAAATTCGTAAATGTCAAAGCCATTGCCAATTGGAGGCCCCAAACACAACTAATTAACTGGCCAATAGATGGCGTCCAAGGTTAATTGCTGCCTTTGGGCCGAAGGGCTCGGATTCAAACACATATTCAGTTACTCATTCTGCACACAGGGATGGCCACCTGCCCTGTGCTGGCTCCTGAGATGGGTCTGTAGGATAAAGAGATGAGAAGGACAAAGTCCAATTTCAATTCAGCCCCTTGGGCCAAGAGCTGTGAGGGGGGATCTAGAGTGAATTTGGCCAGATATGATTTCTGAGCTGAGCTTGTAGACCAGTGTTTGCTTGGAGAAGAGGAGAAGGGTATTCTAAGAGGAGGGACTGCTCCGAGGCACCAGTCACACTTGGGAAACAACCCAGAGTGGAAAGAGAAGGGTCTGGGAGAGACGATCAGGCCCAGACTGTAAAGCTCTTGAGCTGCTGCAATAATTTTGTTCCATGAATGAACAAAAGATGTCAAATCTGAGGGTGATGGCTCTGACATACATTTAGCAGGATCCTTCCCGCTGCCTGTGGAGGCTGGCGGAGGGGGGAGTGGGGATGGGGAGTGAGAGAATGGAGTAGCAGGGTGAGGAGGAGGAGGAGGGAGGCTGGGAACAACCGGAAAACAACACAGCTGCCTGTTCTTGGTTGATCCTCTCCCCGACCCCCTTTCATGTCTGTTCTTTCTCTGAATCTATTTCTCTGCTATATTCTTAAACCATCTGGTCACCTGGTCAGGAGTGACAGTGGTGCCCCATGAGGCCACCTCCAGGCACTCAGCTGGGTTGTGGCAGAGCTGGGGGGCCTTGGTGACTCACGGTGTCTGCAGCGTTCCAGGTCTGAGAGCACTGAGGCCAGGTGAGGAGGTAGGCGCAGGAGGGGGTTTCCAGACAGGGAGGATGTGGGTCATCGTCATGGCAGTGAGCAGGCAGAGGTGGATGCACTGGGCAGCCGGGCCCTGGGGGTTGAATGCCTAGAGAGGGACTGCTGGCTTGGTGTCCTGAGAACCCTGGGAAGTGGGCAGGTGAAAACAGGAACAGGAAGGTAGAACAGATAAATTCAGCAAGAGCCAGCTGAAGATGGCCTGGATCGGGGTGGGACCCTAAGCATGGAGAGTGGAGAGAAAGAACATTTTAAAGGAAAAATCCACCAGACTTGGCAGTTATCAGAATGTGGGGGCTGAAGTTGAAGGATGAGTCAAAGATGACTCAGAAGGTTTGAAGGTGAGTTCAAGGGGAAATGACAGCACTTCGGAAAAGGTCGAGTTCACGTCCAGGACTGCCAGTTCTGATAGGACGCAAGACCCTGCCTGAACTCATCCCCTTTGTTGTTTCCATGTTTCTTGTGTGTCCCCCCACTGCCACTGGAATGTGAGCTCCTGAGGGTGCTGCCTGACATGTGTCCTGCTCTGCGTGCCTTGCCTAGGGGGCTTACATACACCCGTCCTCTGCCTGACTCAGAGCAGGCGCCAGGAGATGCAGACTGGGGCTTTCGCAAGAGAGAGGCTGGGGAGGCCTGGGGGAGAGGCAGGATAGGAAGGGAGAGCCCCACCACCTCTCTCCCACAGCCACACTGGAGCCGGGCACCCCCAAGACTAGACCCCACTTGCAGGCATGGCCTCCTGTCCTGAAAGTCTCTCTCCCTCCCAGTACCCAGGCTCTTCTGCTCTACTGAGACTGCCGTCCTGGGGACCCTCATTGTGCCCCTCCAAGCCCGTCCAGTTCCCTTCCTTCCTAATCCATCCTTCCCTCCACATTCCTGCTCATATTCCCAGCATCCTGTTTACTGGACGCCCATTCATGTGGATGCCCATTGCTCCACAGACGTTTCCACCCAACACGGTTGACAATGAGCCGGTCACCTGCTACCACCTGCCTGGGTTCCATATTCCCCGTGTTGACGGCAGCCCCACCACCCAGGAACTGTCGGGGCTCCTTCACTTCCACCTTAACTCACTGTCCTTGGTCTCTCCTTAGGTCTGCCCCAGCTCTACCCCCAGCTCTGGGTGCAGGCTCTCCTTGGGCCTCATTGGAATCATCCTTCATCCACATCGTGGTCAGAGTGGACGCAGGTTTCATTGGCGTTCCTGGGAAGACCCTCCAATGCCTCCTATTGTCTCTGTGCCGCATTTGGGTCCCTTGGACCAGAGTACCACACAATTTGGTCCCTGCTTACCTCTTACTTCAGCTCCCCTGGCCAACCCTGCCCCACAGGGGGCTCTGTGTCCCCATCACACTGAAGGAATTCTCCGGCTTCTCACTCTTCCCTAACTCCTGGAGCTCCTCCTAGATTTCTCTATAGACCCTCAGTGCTTTTGTGAACTGTTCCCTCCTGGATGTCCTTCCGCACCTCCCCCAGCAGCTAAGGCCTCCCTCCTGGCTCTGGGGAAGCCTCTGGTGCCCCTCACCTCTCCAGCCCTCATCAGTTTATAAACCCACGTGTCTGCGTGGTGTCGGCTTCATGGCTATTTCTACGTCTGTGTGGTGAGGACCCGATTTTACTCCCCTTTCACCCAGGGCCTGGAATGGGCTTTCAGTAAATAGGTATGAAACGACCGTGCTCATTGAACAGTAAGATACCATTTCCGCCTCTCAAAGTGACCAACTTTTCAGCCACACTCAGTGCTGACAACAGCAGCAGTGGAGGGCAAGGAGCGTTTGCCACGTTCCCCTCTGCTGGCAGAGTGTGGCAAACTGCACAAGTGACCCACCCCGAGCTGGGCCTTGAAAGATGGATTAAAATTGCCAGTTTTGAAGAACAGTTTTGGTATCAGGGTATTCCCCACTTTGTAGTTAGTCAATGGAAAAACTGGTGTGCATTGTGGAAATCCACTTTAGGCCAACTCTAAAACACAGTGGGCTGGCCGGTTAGCTCAGCTGGTTAGAGCGCTGCCTTGTAACACCAAGGTCATGGGTTCCCTCTACTGGCCAGCTGCCTAAAAATAGATAGATAAAACACAATGGCCAGAAACAGAGGCTCGCCACGTTGCTCCACCTACCGGTGAAGGGACACAGGGAGTTCTTCACTCCCTTACCCACCCCACCCACCCCCCAGCTCAAGCAGTGAACCCAGCACAAGTGCAGGGCGGGATCACAATGGGCTGGGGGCCGCTCAGTGGTCTGTCTGCTGGCGCAGGTCAGCCTGTCTCCCCATTCGCCATCAAGAGAACAACAGCACATCCATCCTCTGAGTACCTGCTTCCCTGGGACTGATTCACAGCATGCTCCCACATGCCTGATATGATCATCCCTGTTGCAGACACGGACGGCCAAAGCACAGAGAGGCTGAGCGACTTGCTTACAGTCACAGAGCCAGGGGGTGGCCAGGCTGGGGCTCACAGTATGGCTCCAGACCTGTGCTTTAACTGATGCCATCTTTCTTTGAAACTGATTTTTCTTTCCTAAGTATGAGCCACAGAGTTTTCTTATATTATTGTAACCTCATTCTGACCATTTCTCCAACTTTCTCCAAGGTTTTGGCTAAACACAAACTTTTAAAAAACCGTTTTAGGAGGTACAGTTTACATGCAATAATGTGACATGTTTAAAGTACAATTTGAGGGCTGGCCCGGTGGCGCACTGCTACAGTGCGCCGCTTGGGAAGCGCGGCAGCGCTCCCGCCGAGGGTTCGGATCCCACATACAGACCGGCCGCTCACTGGCTGAGCGAGGAGCGGGGGCAACACCGAGGGTTGCGATCCGTTGCTGGTCACGAAAAATAAAATAAAATAAAATAAAGTACAATTTGATATGTTTTGACATATGCGTACACCTGTGAAAACCCTGCAATCAAGATAGTGAACATATTCATCCCCCCAAAATTTCCTCATGCCCCTTTGTGATCCTTCCCTCCTGCTCCTGCCTGCCCCACCCTCAGGCCAACCAGTGATCCACTTTCTGTCACTGTAGATTAGTTTGCATTTTCTAGAATTTTATATAAATAACTGGCATCTTTCGCTCAGCATAATTATTATTCATACAGAACACTTAACAAGACAGATCATATTCTGGGCCATAAAATAAGTTTCAATAGATTTAAAAGGACTCGAATCATGCAAAGCATGTTCTCTGACCAAGGTGAAATTAAATATTAGAAAGCAGTAATAAAAAGATATCTGGAACACCTCCAAATATGTGGAAACTAAGTAATGCATTTATAAATAACCCATGGGTCAAAGAAGAAATCAAAAGGGAAATTAATAAGTATTTTGAACTGAATGGGAATGAAAATACAATATATCAAAATTTGTGAGCCAGACCTGGATGTGGCTGCCTGGAGCCCCTCACTCTGGGTGATAGTCCCTGAGTCAAGGACTTACCTCTCCTTGAGTCTCCATGTTCTCATCTGTACAATGGGACCAAAGCCACCTCAACTCTTCAAAGTTGAGAGGATTAACTGAGAAACTGTGTCCAAAGTACCTAGCCCACTACCTAGCAGGCATGTAAGGGGGTATAAGTCACTGTGGAGGTAGGTGAAGGTAGATCCCAGCAGGGCTTATTTATTTACTTTTCAACAAACACGTAGACATCAGTTACTGTGCGCCAGGCCTTGTTCTGGGCCATTTCCAAAAAACAGAATTAGCTCATTTAAGACTCTATGAGGAAGACATTTTCATGGCCATTTTACAGATAATGAACTGGAGGCACAGAGAGAGAGGGTAAGTGACTTGCCCCGTGTCACACAGATAGGTAGCGGAAGAACTCGGATTTGAATCCAGGTCACAGGATCCAGTCTGTGCTTTGTATCCCAGCTTAATGGAAGGACACTAAAAAGTTTCAAATGGAGGAGGAAAACGGTCAGATTCCCCTTACAGAAAGATCACTTCAAGACAAGTTCAGTAAATATCTAGAGGCTAAATCTGCAGGACTTGGTGATGTATTAGAAATACCTTGTGGAAGAAGGAGGAAGAGGAGGAGGCTGGATAAAAGAGGAAGTAGAAGGGGAAGAATGCAGGGACTGGTGGGCTTGACGAAGCATGTGAGCACATACGGTTTGTGCTCTGAAGGAGAGGTGCATCCCTCTCTGAGAACTTCTTTATAACAGGGAATCTGTCCTGCTAGGACAGTGGGGGTGGAGTGGGAAGGGGTCCTAAAGGAAATACGGGAGCAGATGGTTTACTAAAAACTGACTAGACAAGACAGGGAATGGTGGCCAGGCAGAGGGAACAGTGTGTGCACAGCCCTGTAGGGTGGATTAGGAAGAGAGGGAGGGAGCACGGTGGGAACCGAGGATGTAGGGGCAGTTGAGGCCACCTGCAGGACCTCACAGGCCTGGTGAAGGAGCTGTCTTGCTCCTAAGAGTGATGGGAAGTCAGCAGTCCGGTGGTTATGGAGGTCTTCCAGGTGAGCTAATGGTTGCGGATGGCAGGAAAGACCGGGACAGGGGTGTGGTGGAGGATGAAGGAGGGAAGTAGATGGTTGAAAGGGGTATTTAGGAAGCAGAGATGGCAGGACTCAGTGCCAGATCTTCTGTGGGAAAGCTTGGGGTTCTGGAAGGTGGTGGGATAGTTACCTGGCTAGGGAGCCCTAGAAGAGGGCCAGGTAGGTGGGGCAGGCTCATGAGCTCCGAGGCCAGGTCTGGCGCTCAAAGTGGCTCTCGAAGAGTCCTGGCTGGGGCTCTCCTGTGAATCATCTGCAAATACCATATAGGTGAGGGTGCTGGATGAGTTCTTCTGGGAACCTAGGATCCGAAAGCACCTGGAACTCCAGCGGCAGGGCAGCGAGAGGGTTGTGAGTCTGGAAGAGACAGAGTAGGAACAGCCAGGGGGTGGGAGGAAAATCATGGTGTGTTGATGGCGGAAACAAACCAAGGCAGAGGTCTCAAGGAGAAGAATGGCGGTTAACACTGTGGGATGTTACCCAGAGATCAGGGCAACAAGACCAAAAATGTCTGTCTTTAGTAACTGAGACGGGAGAGAGAGGGAAGGACAGGATGTTGTGGAAGGAGGGAGGGATATGAAAGTTGAAAAACAGTGGTTCCCAGTGATGACAAGATCCCGGAAATGGCCTTGGCCCGGTGCACTGGAGGAGAGGGGAAGTGAAGGACCCAGAAACTGAGGACGAAGAATTTCAGAGCAAGGGCCTTGGACGGCTCGTCTGCAAGAAATCTTATACTTCCTGGGCAATGGCAGAAGCCAGGGTAGAAAGAAAGAGGGCCTCCAAGAGAGGAGAGCGGGGACAGTGGCTGGTGGGTGACAGGAAGAAGACGGGCGGAGGAGGCACCCACCTTGCCCGCCAAGACCTTGTGCCTGAAAGTGGCAAGAGGGAAGCTGCCCCTCGCCCTTCCCTAGTCCTCCCCCGGCCCAGGCTGCCGGAAAACCCAGGCGTGAAATATTTACAGCACGCCCCACAGCCGCCACCTTGACAAGTGGCCCATCGTTTCCATTCGCTGTCCCCCTTTTTAATGCCAGTCAAGTCTCTCTACTTTGATGTCACACACTCCTAAAGGGGTCTCAAGCCCCAGTTTGAAAACCCTGCTCCTGGAAAAGCCGGATTTCCCTAGAGACAGGGAAGTGGAGAGTGTTCGGTCAGGCTTGTTTACATCCAAAGGAGCTTCCAGATTGTTCCCGTGAGTCTAGGGAGGAGGGTCAACCATGGGAGGAGCTAGAGACGAAGGAAGGGGACGTGATGGGGGGAGAGGGGGCAGGAGTGCTGGGTGCACTGGGCCTTCGTTTCCTTAAACGTGAAGCCGGGGTGTGGATCTAAGACACCACGTGCCTGCAGGTGTCCTACAGCTGTGATCGGACTCAAACTTTTAAAAGTTTGAGTCACTTTTAAAAGTCCCATTTAGAAATTGTTTTTTAAGGCAAGTTAATCACCCCAGTGTTAGATCCTTGATACCCGTACCTCAAATTAAGGAAAATAATCAACAAAAAAGACGGGCTTTGCTAAATCACGGTGGGTGTAGCTGGTCTCGTTCACCCACCCTCTAAAACCCAGCTGGAAGGGACCGTGGAAGTGGGAGGGATGCGCTTTTGGGGCAAACCAAGCGCAGGGAGAAGTCCCCAGGGGACTGCGAACGGCGCCGGGGCATTCACAACGACTTAAGTGTGCGTGACAGCCTCCCCGTGCACAGCGGGTTGTAAGGTCGGGCCGGAGCCAGGCGGCCACGAGAGCCCCGCAAGCCCGGCTGCGCGGGGAAGCAGGGTCCCGAGGCCGCGGGGGCGGACGGCCGTCACGACTGCCGGCTCCGGCAACTCTCAGCTGGCCTCCCGGAGTCCCACGGGACGCACGGCGACGCCACACCCCTGGCCAAGAGGACCCCTTCCTCCCGAGGGGCGCCCTTCCCGTGAAGGCAGAAACCAGAGGTCGGCCTTGCCCCGTCCTGGGCCTGCGCCTGCGCAACCCCGACTCCACCGTTCCGAGGCCCCGGGGAGGCGCCAGGAGCCCCAGTCCAGGTCCTCGAACCCCTAAACGCTGCACCGGCGGGCCCTGCTGTGGAGGGACCTGAAGCTTGCACAATACGCGACACTTCTAAGAATTAACATTTTGTTTTTGCGGACTCCACAGACACGAACGCAAGGCACCCCGCGCTGGGAAGCGCATGTGCGGACCTGCGCGCTCGGCGAGCGGGGGCGGAGGGCGGCCTGGGAAGGCGCCGGACCCTTCCCGAGAATTCCGGGGTGCGCAGGCGCACTGAGCCCGGCGAGCGGGGGAGGGGGCCCGGCTGGGACCCGCGCGCGTCCGGGGGTTGGGG
>NW_007727889.1:165216-166324 GCF_000696425.1 Galeopterus variegatus
TGCGGGGACTCGCTAAGGCCGCCCGCGCGCCCGGTGGTCGCCGCTGCTCGAAATGAGGTCATTCTTTTGTCGGCCGGCCTCGTGTTTTTTGATTTATTTAAATTTCGTCTGTGTTTTAAATTCGGTCCCAGCAACATCTGTAGGACGCGATGGCGTCCCTAGTGCCCTTGTAGACGTGTGGTAAGTGCGTAAACTGGCACGGTGTCCTTTCCAGATGCCTGAGGAAACCCAGACCCAAGACCAGCCAATGGAGGAGGAAGAGGTTGAGACGTTCGCCTTTCAGGCAGAAATTGCCCAATTGATGTCATTGATTATCAATACTTTCTACTCGAACAAAGAGATCTTTCTAAGGGAACTTATTTCGAATTCATCAGATGTAAGTCTCCTATTAATCAAGAATTGGGTTTTGTTTTCGGTATGAGCTTTGCCCTGGGGGCTGTGTTTGACAGTTTTTATTCTTTTTTTTTTTAATAGGCTCTGGATAAAATCAGATATGAAAGCTTGACAGATCCCAGTAAACTAGATTCTGGGAAAGAGCTGCACATTAATCTCATTCCCAACAAACAAGATCGAACCCTCACTATTGTGGATACTGGAATTGGAATGACCAAGGCCGACTTAATCAATAACCTTGGTACTATCGCCAAGTCAGGCACCAAAGCATTCATGGAGGCTTTGCAGGCTGGTGCAGATATCTCTATGATTGGCCAGTTTGGTGTGGGTTTTTATTCTGCGTACTTGGTTGCTGAGAAAGTGACTGTGATCACCAAACATAATGATGATGAGCAGTACGCCTGGGAGTCCTCAGCAGGGGGATCCTTCACAGTTAGGACTGATACAGGTAAGCACCTGATTAAAAAAAAATTCCTGGACAAGTCAGGTGAAGGGTGGGGTGCTGCAAGAACTGGACCCCTAAAAATGCTGTGGAAAAAAATTTTTTTTAAAAAACCTGTTTGACCAACATGTTAAAGGGACAAGCTGGTCAGGACTTATTAGTGTCATGGCATCATTTTGTGGTTAATTTGGGCAAGTTACTTCACTGCTGGGGGGGAGCCTTTCCATCTGGAGTAATAATAAATCTCATTTCATATACTTGTTGGAAGGAGCT
>NW_007727889.1:166556-177085 GCF_000696425.1 Galeopterus variegatus
AAAAAAACCTGTTTGACCAACATGTTAAAGGGACAAGCTGGTCAGGACTTATTAGTGTCATGGCATCATTTTGTGGTTAATTTGGGCAAGTTGCTTCACTGCTGGGGGAGCCTTTCCATCTGGAGTAATAATAAATCTCATTTCATATACTTGTTGGAAGGAGCTAGGTAGGGCGTTGAGAGTTAAATTGATTGCATATTTTGACGATTTGATATTGAGTCCATTTCCCCTCTTTTCAGGTGAACCTATGGGTCGTGGAACAAAGGTTATCTTGCATCT
Organism: Galeopterus variegatus; assembly: GCF_000696425.1. NCBI lineage: Eukaryota > Metazoa > Chordata > Mammalia > Dermoptera > Cynocephalidae > Galeopterus > Galeopterus variegatus. The sequence goes on from NW_007727889.1 coordinate 166,836, forward strand.
GAAAGAAGATCAAACTGAGTACTTGGAGGAAAGAAGAATAAAGGAGATTGTGAAGAAACATTCTCAGTTTATTGGCTATCCCATTACACTTTTTGTAAGTTGCCGTGTAACTGCAAAGTCAATTCTTGTGTGTAGATAGAAGTGACTGAACTAAATTTTAAATCCTTAATGTTTATTGATAAAGACCCAAACTTGGGGATTTTTACCGGACTAGTCTGAAGCCTATTTGGAATCTATTTTCTAAAGGTATTGAGGGTGGCTGTTAAGTAGTAAATGTGTCAAATACTAATAAGCTTTTTGGCTACTTAATGCTTCTTGGCTTGCTGACTAATTTAGGCTTTGATCTAAGTATGCTACGCTTCTCAGCCTGTCCTGTAGCTCTGGAATGCAGAGGTGATGTGACTTCATGTCTTTTTGAAGGTGGAAAAGGAACGCGATAAAGAAGTCAGTGATGATGAGGCTGAAGAAAAGGATGAAAAAGAGGAGGAAAAAGAAAAAGAAGAAAAAGAGTCTGATGACAAACCTGAAATAGAAGATGTTGGTTCTGATGAAGAAGAAGAAGAAAAGAAGGATGGTGACAAGAAAAAGAAAAAGAAGATTAAAGAAAAGTACATTGATCAAGAAGAACTTAACAAAACAAAGCCTATTTGGACCAGAAATCCTGATGACATTACTAACGAAGAGTATGGAGAATTCTACAAGAGCTTGACCAATGACTGGGAGGATCATTTGGCAGTGAAGGTGAGTGACTGCTGAGTGCTTCAGACCTAGTCTGCCTCTGCAGGTTGTCAGTCTTAAATTGTTAAATTTGAGGTTTGGTATGGCCCACTTTCCCAGCTCTGCTGCTGCACCCCTTCTCCCCCTTTAAGTTGTGTATTGATTGCAAGTGTTTGTGTAAAGTCAGGTAGCTTTTCAGTGAGACTTGCTTGCATTGTCCACTGGCGCTTACTAGCATGTGTGTTTCATTACAGCATTTTTCAGTTGAAGGACAACTGGAATTTAGAGCTCTTCTTTTTGTCCCAAGACGTGCACCTTTCGACCTATTTGAAAATAGAAAGAAAAAGAACAACATTAAGTTGTATGTGCGCAGAGTTTTCATCATGGATAACTGTGAGGAGCTAATCCCTGAATATCTGAGTAAGTATAGATAGGGAGAACGGTCACTGTCACTGGTTGAAGAAATTCACCCTACTACTTCCACAGGTAGTGGTTATATTTTTTTTGCAGCTGGCCAGTTAGGGGGATCTGAACACTGGTGTTATAACATCATTCTCTAACCGAGCTACCTGGCTAGTCTCCAGGTTCTTCTTAATCTCTGCTTTTTTTAAGTCTATATATCACCAGCTTTATACTTGAAATGACAGTACATTTGGCCATTGTATTTTTCAGATTTTATCAGAGGGGTGGTGGATTCTGAGGATCTGCCTCTAAATATTTCTCGTGAGATGCTGCAACAAAGCAAAATTTTGAAAGTTATCAGAAAGAATTTGGTCAAAAAATGCTTAGAACTCTTCACTGAACTGGCAGAAGATAAAGAGAACTACAAAAAATTTTATGAGCAGTTCTCTAAAAATATAAAGGTTGGTGTAAACACATTTGATCATTAGTAATAGTTTTCAAACTGGCATTTTAAATCTTTTTCTAATGCAGAAAAAGTATAAAGTTAATGTGTTGTTTCAGCTTGGAATACACGAAGACTCTCAGAATCGGAAGAAGCTTTCAGAGCTGTTAAGATACTACACATCTGCTTCTGGTGATGAGATGGTTTCTCTTAAGGACTATTGTACCAGAATGAAAGAAAACCAGAAACACATCTATTATATCACAGGTAATGGCCATTAAATGTTGCAGTCAGGTTGCTTTGTTCATGTAACTTCGTAGGGACTATAGGTATGTTTGCTACCCAGGTGGCACTTCGCTATAAAAATTGTATATTAGCTGCTGTTGATGTAGGCAAGATAGTTCACGTGGACTAGGACATATCTGTGTGGTAAGATCGTGCTTAAGTATGTAACTAGATAGTAAGAAAAGTAATGAAGCCATTGAAGCTTTAATGTTAGACCATTAAAGGTCTAACAGTATCTTTACAATATCTCAGGTGAGACTAAGGACCAGGTAGCTAACTCGGCCTTTGTGGAACGTCTTCGGAAGCATGGCTTAGAAGTGATCTACATGATCGAGCCTATCGATGAGTACTGTGTTCAACAGCTGAAGGAATTTGAGGGGAAGACTTTAGTGTCAGTTACCAAAGAGGGCTTGGAACTTCCAGAAGATGAAGAAGAAAAAAAGAAACAGGAAGAGAAAAAAACAAAGTTTGAAAACCTCTGCAAGATTATGAAAGACATATTGGAGAAAAAAGTTGAAAAGGTATGTGAATACAATGTTTCTACCTATATTTCTGGGTTATCGGTACTTCTAAAGTGTTCCTCAAATTTAACCATACATAACTTCTTTTTCCTTGTGAGTTCTTTTAACGTAGATGTGAAATTTTATCCTGTGCATTTGGTGATAGTTACAGGTCTTTAGATTACCTAAATTTGGAAATAGAATTTTTCTAGGTCAAACTATCACTTAATGCTTTTGATTACAGGTAGTTGTGTCAAACCGATTGGTGACATCCCCATGCTGTATCGTCACAAGCACATATGGCTGGACAGCAAATATGGAAAGAATCATGAAAGCTCAAGCCTTAAGAGACAACTCAACAATGGGTTACATGGCAGCAAAGAAACACCTGGAGATAAACCCTGACCATTCCATTATTGAGACCTTAAGGCAAAAAGCAGAGGCTGACAAGAATGACAAGTCTGTGAAGGATCTGGTCATCTTGCTGTATGAAACTGCGCTCCTGTCTTCTGGCTTCAGTCTGGAAGATCCTCAGACACATGCCAACAGGATCTACAGAATGATCAAACTTGGTCTGGGTAAGCCTTGTGCCGTGTCATGTTATAAGGAAAAGAATCTTAAAACGTACTTACATTACTGCTTGAAGGGGTGGTTAACCGTTAGCTACTCAAATAAAATTCAGTTATCTTATCCTGCTTGGAAGTGTTTTAAAGTCAAATTTTTGTAGGCATAGATGGGGTATTCTAGTCATAAGACCTAAAAAAAAAAAAAAAAAAAAAAATGAAAGAGATTCTATACCTTGGAATGGTCAGTCTTGAAAGGTGGGTATAAACTGGTAGTATTAGGCTAATTAGCTGTTTTTAAGAAATCTTTCTGATACAAAGATTTTGTTTTCAAAATAGGTATTGATGAAGATGATCCTACTGCTGATGATAGCAGTGCTGCTGTAACTGAAGAAATGCCGCCCCTCGAAGGGGACGATGACACGTCACGCATGGAAGAAGTAGACTAAGCTCCGCCTGAATATGGCCTCTACACGTGTTCAGTACTTTATCTGCATTCCCGCTGATAATATATTTTCAAGGATTTTTTTCTTTATTTTTGTTAACATTTAAAAAATCTGTATGGCATGACAATAACTACTTAAAGGGAAGATAAGATTTCTTTCTACTTGTGTGATACTGTGATACTTTAGGCACTAAAGCAAAGATAGTAAAGCTTTTCTAGTTTCACGTTGGTTTATTTTAACAGACTGAGTTAACGTTTGTTGTAAGATGTATGTAACTTAATGTTAACTTTGTGGTCTGAAGTATTTAGCTATCAAGGCAGATTCTGTAATAGACCAAATCTTGTCACTGAAGTGTTCAGAGATAGACCTTGCTGTTAAAATGTTAAAATGACTTGTTTCATCTTTTAGGATCTACTTTTCAAACTTTACATCCCCTGTAGTTACCAATTCTGCATGTAGTAGTCCTGTAGAAATAAATATATTAAACCAGACCAACTTGATGCGAGGAACTCTCCGCAGGGCTTGTTTTCCAAAGAAAAGTATTGTTTAGAGGAACAAAATTATAAGCCTACCTAGGCTCGTTCGAAAAGTAACTCAGAGCGAGGCTTGTGAATGGAAATGTAGTGCCTGAGTCACATTCTGGTTAAAAGGTTGTAACAAATACAGATGAGTTAAAAAAGTTGTATGAAAGTGTCTTAATTGGGGGAGGGGGGGCTTTATGACAGTTTTGGCCCCAGAATGTGAGGACATCAGGTACACATACCTTGCCTACTAGCAGATCTGAGGGTTTGGGGTACAGTGCAGGAAGACAACACTGGCTGTGCTCTTCCCAAGGGTGCGCTCCAGTGGGAGGTGTGGGTGAGGAGCATATTGTGGTAGGCACAGAAGAGGGAAGAACAGACATGCATAACTTCCCTGTGTGTGACATTTCCTGATAGACAAGTGTTCTTCTCTTAGGATTTTCATGTCCCAACTTTTTTTTTTTCCCATCCCTCATCACAGAAGGGTAGGGGGAAGGAGGGAAAGGGAAAGTAAAGATTTATAAACAAATTTGTGCTGTCTCAAAAACACGAAATTAGGAAAAATGTAAAAGACTTGTCATAAGAAAGTACAGGTCAAGATCCTGAAGACATCAAACCAAGTGCTTAGAAGCTTCCCAAGCTGCTTTTAGATGATTGTGAAACACCTTATGCTCTGAACATAGCCTCTAATTCCTTACAGTGTCTCAAAATTTATGAAGTCACAGCCGTTCCACCTGAAACCTTCAGGCCAGATGTATGAGGGTACTACAAAAAGTTCGTGGAACGATTCATATTTTAATTCTATTTTTCCACACACTTAGGTACCCCAGATGTAGAGATGGTTGCTGGTAGCTGCGGTCAGTAGGTAACTGAGTTGGTGGGAAGAGGATGGGCATAGGTCTTAGGAAATGGAGAAAACCCAGAGCAGGCCCGAGGCTCACTTGGGTGAGTTGGTGGGAAGAGGATGGGCATAGGTCTTAGGAAATGGAGAAAACCCAGAGCAGGCCCAAGGCTCACTTGGAGTGTGGTGCTGATAGCACCAAGGCCACGGGTTCGGATTCCACATAGGGATGGCCGGTTGGCTCACTTGGGAGAGCGTGGTGCTGACACCAAGTCAAGGGTTAAGATCCCCTTACAGGTCATCAAAAAAAAAAGTAAACCCAATAGTTAAGGGTCCTCTCTGGGGCCTGAGGATTGTGATGGCTAAATAAAAGTCTTTAATCCTGACATTGGGTGATTCTAGAAAGAAAAATTGGTGGTAGGAGGTAACATGAAGGATTTGGATCCAGAGCCTAAAGCTGCACAAACAAATGGGGAATGGATGGGGACTGAATATGTCATAGTGATTAAGTGGGAGTGGGGTGGGGCACAGAGGCAGGACTCAGACCCCTAGTGCTCAGTAGTTACTAAGTGCTTGGTAAGTGGTGATCACGTTCCCCTTAGACAGTAAAGGAGGAGCTACTTAAAATTGAAGTCTTAGTATTTGAATTCAAATTTATCTCCAAAGCCCTTTCTCTCTCTCCTACGTGTTGTTGCTTACTGATAGGTGTTATCGGCTAGGAGAAAGTGAAGTTTACAGTGTCGAACTCGAAATTGAGCAAAAAGGGCAAAGCATAGGTTTCATTTTCCCTATGTCTAGTAAGAATATTTTAAGATTTTGTTCAAATCAAAAGTGCAAGGCATTTGAGGGAATCAACAAACTCAGGATCTCCGTATAAGTTATCTGCCTAAACGGACTGGCTGGTTAGCTCAGTTGGTAACACCAAGTCAAGAGTTCAGATCCTGTACCTGCCAGCTGCCAAAAAAACCCCCAGAAAAACCCAACCCCCCTCCCCCCAAAAAATGTATTCCCTCTGAGTTACTGGGAAAGCATTTATGGCAAACAGATGAGTACTTAATTGTGCATCTGGAGCTGATGATCGCCCAGTTACCCCTGCCCTGTAGACCAGACAACCGAGAAGATGGGTGCCCAGCTTATTGGACAAGAAGTTGCATGAAACACAAATGGCACCATGAGGATGTCCTTTTGCTGCTAAGTGCAGAGTCCTTCTGTAAATGAGATGATAATACTGTAAAGGGCCGCTCTGGCATTTCTAGGTGGTGGTCCTGGCAGGGTGCCGGGCCTGTAACAAGTGCTCAGTAACTGGCAGCTTTTCCTTCCACAGACTCTTCCGTCTACTCGAGGCGGGACCCTCCCTCCTGGCCTTAGCCAGACCACGTCTACCACATATCTTGTCCTTGAGTGGGGTCTGCACGCCCCAGCCTGACTTTCCCAATTTTCCAGCTCCGGGAAGTTTTCCCAGCCCCCGTCTGCCCCGTCCCCTTCCTTCAGTCCTCTGAACTTCCAGTGATTCCCACCAGGCATATCGTCATCAAGTTTTTCTTGAACACCTACTAAGAAGCAGCCCAGTCAGTTCGGTGGGCCACACAGATGAAATGGCACCGCTGTGGATGGCCAGCAGATCAAAACTGAGCTCTGACAGCGACACGAAGGCCAAGATATACAGAGCAAGAAGGGGGTCGCTCTGCTGGCAGGTCGGGGTGGGAGAGGCTCAGTGAAGGAGGGGACAGTGCTGACCGGAAGGTGGCCTGACTCAACAGGGAGAGAAGTGGAGGAGACTTTCCTGGGAGGAGGAAAGGGCGCATCACCAGGCTTGAGACCATGGTCTTGGAGGAAAGGGACCCGTGAGTCATGTGAGTGAGAAAAAGCTGGAGGGTGACAACGACTTAACTGGTGCGCCTTCAACATCACCCACGGCCTCAGACCTGGACTGGACTCTGCTCAGCAACTCACCTGGTGGGAAGGCGGTAGCCCAGGGTCTGCTGGGAGCAGCCTCTTCAAAATGGTGGGGCCTGTGCCTGCCCCTTGAAAACTGTCTGTAATACCAGGAATATGTAGGTGACTGGGTAAGTCAGTTCCGCCTTGTCGTTTCATGAGATTGTGTTGTCTTCGTGCCAGCTGGCCCTTACTCTGTTTCATTTTACAGGTATGAAAAACAAAGTCTGGAAGGGTTATCTGGGCTAAGGGAGGCCGATCCTAGGGTGCAAGCATGGTATCCTGCACTTGGTGCACCCCAGAAACAAGTGACAGAGGGCAGGGCTGGGGCCTAAGAGTGGATGGACTGCCTGGCCTCAGCTCTGCCTCCAGCGAAAGGGGTTTGGGAAGAGCTGAGAAGACCAGTCTCGAGTTTTGAGACTAGAGATGTGTCTGTTTTTTCACTTATGTATCCCAAGTACTGACAAGAGGCATGTTACCCTGAGCACACCATAGTTTACGAACACTTTCACTTACAGTTTCTAATTTTTTTTTAACTTTTTATTTTGAAGATTTCCAAAACATACGCAAAAGTAGAGGGAGACAGATAATAACAAATGCTGGCCAGGATGTACAAAATTGGAACCCTCATACATAAACAGCTCGTAGGAATGTGGGATGGTGCTGTTTTGGAAAACAGTCTGGCAAAAGCTCAAAAAGTTAAACATAAAGTTACCTTATGACCCAGCAATTCCACTTCTAGGTATCTACCCAAGAGAAATGCAAATGTATGTCCACAAAAACGTTTACACAAATGTTCATGGCAGCATTATTCATGAGAACCAAAACGTGGAAACAAACCTAATGTCCATCAGCAGGTGAATGGATAGGTAAAATGCAGTAATCCATGTAACGGAATATTATTCAGATTATATTATTGCCATAAAAAGGGATGAGGCACTGATTCATACTGTGACATGAATGAACTTTGAAAACGTTATGCCAGGGGCTGGCCGGTTAGCTCACTTGGGAGAGTGTGACGCTGGTAACACCAAGGTCTCTAGTCCAGATCCCCAGACCAGCCAATCTGCAAAAAAACAAAACAAAAATAAATAAAATCAATTGTGGTATGGATGGCCGGTTAGCTCAGTTGGTTGGAGTGTGGTGCTGGTAACACCAAGATCCAGGGTTCGATCCCTGTACCAGCCAGCACCAAAAAAATTTTTTTAAATAAAATTAAATTGACATTATGATGGGTGGATAACTCCAAATGTACTAGAAATCATTGAACTGCTCACTTTATTTTTTATTTTTATTTTTGGTGGCTGGTGAGCCAGTGATGGGATCTGAACCCTTGACCTTGGTGTTATAACACTGCCCTCTGACCAACTGCGCTAATGGGCCAGCCCTGGGGGGAGAGTTATTGTTTAATGGGTACAGTGCTTCAGTTTGGGAAGATGAAAAAGTTCTGGAGATGGTGATGGTTGCACAAAATGTTAATATATTTACCAGTGAGCACTTACAAATGGCTAAATGGTAAGTTTTATGTTGTGTATATTTTACTACACATACACCTCCCCCCCAAAGTAGAAGGGATTGGTTTATGAACCAACCCATGCCCACCAGCCAGTTTCGAGAATTATTTTTACGTGATCTTGTTTGAGTTTAAAATCTTATGAGGATGGTAAGTTTTATGTTGTGTATATTTTACTACACATACACCTCCCCCCCAAAGTAGAAGGGATTGGTTTATGAACCAACCCATGCCCACCAGCCAGTTTCGAGAATTATTTTTACGGGATCTTGTTTGAGTTTAAAATCTTATGAGGAAGATGTCATGATCAAGGCCATTTGACACACGAGGAGACTGAAGCTCAAGTGAGAGGTGGAGCCATGAACAGACCATCTTCCACTACCCACGGCCTTAATGGACTGTCCGTGGACGCTGGCTTTTTCCCACACCGGCTTCCCCATTCACAACCCCATTCAAAGCGTGTGGCTGTCCAAGCATGACACAGGCTCAAGGGAGCCTGTCTGTGTCCCAGCTGCAAGGGAGGCAGGAAAACAAGTGTCTGGCCTTTTCAACTCCTCTTGCCCCCATCTAGTCTCATGAGGGGGGGAGTCCCCAGCACTTGCCTGGGATGGTCTTCATGCTCTTCTGCCCCAGGCTAAATCCTTCCATCATCTGGCCTCAGTTTACACATTGCTATCTTCAGAAAATCTTTTCCTGACATGAGCCCCTGCATACACTTTCTTTGCAGCCTCTAGCTCTCTCTGTAGCATTACACAGCTGTCATAAAATGGCCCTCCTGCCTGTCTGCTGCCTGTCAGCCCAGGAAGGCAGGCGTAGGTCTAGTTTGCTCACTGCTAGGTTGGAGCACATGGCAGGGGCCTAATACATGTTTGTGACTGAATAACTGGTACATAGAGTTGATATTTTTCCCCTTCCTGTGGAAATGGCAATTTGTTTAAATAATTTTGTATAATTAAGAAGCTTTTGTTCCCTTCTCTAAACCTCTGCTCAAACCTTTGAAAGTGTGATTGCAGATTCTTCTTCCACAGGAAGAAACATCATTTCACCTCCCTGGGTAGAACATTCCAGGAAGCCAGGCTTTTAGTGAGTCATGGTGTATTAATAGCACCATCAAAACCTGAACAAAGATTCTATTATGTTATTGCAGAGCCAACGAGCTGAGCGTATTGTCTGCCAAGTGTATCTATCTGTGTGCTTGGAACATATATCATCTTCGTATGAAAGCACTTTAGTGCCTCAACACTTGACCCACGGAAGTCCTGGAGCTAGAAACGTGGTCCAAAGAGAAGCACTGTTATTTTTTAAAATTCCAGATCAAAAACAAACACATCAGAATGAAAAAAAATTTTTTTTGATAACTCAGCTATCCACTTTTTACATAGTTGAATAGACAAAACCAAGAAAACATTTACCATTTGAATACCCTTCATGGTAAGTGTAGAAAATTAGGCGATTTTGCACTTCCTCTTTTATTAAAATCAATTCGTACCACCTCTAAGCAGTCCCTGAACTCTATGGCTTCTGCTGGCTCGGTCTCTTTCCTTGGCTTGAAAGGTCAGCAGATGAAGGAGAAGATGCCCAGCCTCAGGGCACTGCGGATCTCGGAGGGAAATGCACATGAGAACGGCCACAGGGAACTCTGGCTGGGGACTTGGAAACAGACACCTCACATGCCCCTGTGCAGGTGTGAGTCATCCGTACAATTGCTCTGGAGAGCAACGTGGCACAGCTAATAAAGCTGAAGACTCACCCTGAACTACTTCCTGGTACGTACTAGAGAAAGTCTTGCCCACTTGCACTGGGAGAAAATGTACAGGAATGTTCCCTAAAATATTATAGTATGGGAAGTTTGAAAATCCCTAAATGTCCAAGGGCAGGAAAACATTCTGGTAGTTCCAGTTAATAGGAGATGGGGGGTAGAGGAACAGGTGGAGGAGCATGTTAGCCAACACTATGAGCAAGCAGCCGGTGAACCCAGATCTACAGGGTATTTGGCTTGGTCCCTTCCACAAGTAAGTACTGTTTAAAACAAACAACGGTTCTAGTTTAAGGGACACAACCACCAGTGGTAGCTTGAAGACCTGT
>NW_007727889.1:177200-183096 GCF_000696425.1 Galeopterus variegatus
GTAGTTCCAGTTAATAGGAGATGGGGGGTAGAGGAACAGGTGGAGGAGCATGTTAGCCAACGCTATGAGCAAGCAGCCGGTGAACCCAGATCTACAGGGTATTTGGCTTGGTCCCTTCCACAAGTAAGTACTGATTAAAACAAACAACGGTTCTAGTTTAAGGGACACAACCACCAGTGGTAGCTTGAAGACCTGTTGGCGCTGCAGGGCGGGAGGAGGAGACTGGGCGTGGGGTGGCCCCGGTGGGGAAATGTCTTCCTACCCAGTGGGTAGCAGCTGCAGGCTCCGCCATCCTTGCCTGGAGCTCCAGTTCCTCCACGGGTCTTTTGTTTCCCTTAATGTCCTACTCTTTATTTCCTTAGTTCTTTACTTTTGGCTCTATGTGTTCCTTATTTTACTTTTTTCACTTTCCATTATGTGAATTTCAAGGTACACAAAAGTGGACAGACTAGTGTGGAACTTCACGCGGCCATCACTGTCCCCAGCAGCCAGGCAACTGGTCATGGCCGGTCCCACCCATGCACACCCCATGCAACCTGCCTCCTTCCTCCAGGTTGTTCTGAAGCAGTTCCCAGGTTTTATCACGAGTGTTTCATCTTTTCCTTATACATCTCTGTGTCCAAATATCCTCAAGGTACTTGGTATGACAATTAAATGGCGAACAAGTCAAAGGCGTTCATTCTGCCCACTTCTACTGAGCACAGTACTGAGGTTCTGGCCAGGGGCAGTGAGTCAAGAAAAATAAAAGGCATCTTGATTGGACAAGAAGAAATAAAAACTCTATTTTAGGTGACATGATCTTGGATGTAGAAAATCCTAAGGATTACACATATACGCACAGCACACCTATTAGAACTAATAAATGAGAGCGGACTAGGGCCTGGCTGCAGCCCAGTAGCGGGAGGTGACCCTGGAGCAGGCAGGGACCTCGGAGCCAGCGTGGTCTACGCTGCTGAGCTCTCAGTGCCCTGGGCCTGGCTGTGTTCCAGGTGGGGCAGTGCAGATGCAGGTGAGACTACAACTGTGTGCAGGAGGCTGACTGGCATGGAGGACCCAGCACGGAGGACCCAGCACTGGGGAGCTGGCCAGTGCTGTGGCTCTGGAGGACATGGGCAGGGATATTCATGGTGTGGAGACAATGCTAAAGTGCAGGGCTTTGACTTCTGGAGCCATACCCAGGGGGCCTGCCATGGGGTGGTGGCCCTAGCAGTGGACCAGAATGAGCTGGCCTGGAGGCTGCTGAGCTGCCACCACGGGACATGGTTCTGCTACACGCCCATGCTGCCTGCCCGGGTCTTTGTGCACCATGCCAGCTACCGGAAGGAGAACCTGTCCTGCAAAGTGCGCCCCAAGGACAGGCGCTCTTCCTGCAGATCCGTGCCAATGACCCAGAGGCATTTGTCCAGGAGACTCTCCTGGCCAAGGACTACTGCAACACTGTCGAGCTGAACTTGAGCTGCCCACAGGTGATAACTGAGAGAGGTCACTTCAGCACCTTTCTGCAGAGGAGTGGGATCTGCTCCAAAGAATGATTCTGCTGGCCTGCAAGAAACTCTCTGTTCCCATCATGTGCAAAATCCATGTCTTCCCAGAGACTGACAAGACTGAGAGGTACGCCCAGATGCTGGAGAAGACCGGCTTCCAGTTGCTGACCCTGCAAGGGCACACCGAGGGCAGAAGGGGCCCCTGTCGAGCACGGCGTCCTGGGAGCACATCAATGCTGTGTGGAAGGCTGTGGTCCCTGTGTTTGCCAGCAGGAACATCCAGTGCCGGCAGGACATGGAGCGCTGCATCCAGGCCACAGGCGTGCAGGGGGTCATGAGTGCAGAGGGCAGCCTGCACAACCCTGCCCTGTTCGAGGGCTGGAGCCCTGCCATGTGGGAGCTGGATGAGGAGGACCTGGACATCATGCACCAGCACCCCTGCCCGCTGTCCTGAGTCCACACCCATCTTTTTGAGCTGTGGCGCCAAAGCCAAGACCCTGAAGGGCATCTCTGCTGTGAGCCAGGAGCTGAAGCTGTGGTGCCAGGAGGAGGCAGGCCAGTGGGAGGCACAAGCCGGCTGGAGGCTCGCTGTTCTTCCACCTGACCTGCCAGCCCCATGTGTGGCCGGCACCCAGGGACGGGAGCCAGGGGAACATGGTCCCTGCAGCAAGCGGGCCCTGGAGGAGGAGGGTGGCCCCGATGTCCTGTGCAAGAAGGAGCAGAAGCAGCAGCTGAGGAACCCCCACAAGACCTTCCACCCCTCTCTGAAACCAAAATACCCACAAGTGTGACCAGTGTGTTCTACCTGTGCAAGAAGTGACGAGCCTTCAGAGAGACCGTGGACTGCCCAGCTCATGGGTTGCTGTCCAAAACCAAATTGGGGAAGTCTCTGGCCTGGAAAGGGGCCCAGCCCAAGCTGCAGGAGCCTCAGCAGGCTGGGCCTGGGGTGCCAAGCAGACTCTCTGAAGTCGTGGGCAGCGCTCTGGCCTGACAGGCCAGCAAAGACCCTGCCCCGTCCCACCCAGCACCGCCCCCAGGACTGCTGCTGAAGCCCAGGCCCATCTTACTTAAGGAAATGCCTCTTACTCAGTGAATCTCATGCTATTTACCCAGGAAGGACATGCCGATGTCCTCCCGCTGGCCCATACTGGCAGCCTGGACATGCTTTACCAGGGAGCAGTCCCCAGGCTGGAACTGCCCTGTGCTCACAACTCGTATGTTTTCAAGACAAAAATGAACAATAAATCATTTCAAAGATGAAAACAAACAAACCTAATAAATGAGTTCAGCAAGGTTTTAGGATACGAGATTAGTATAGAAAAGTCAATTGTGTTTCTATACTCTAGCAATGAACAATCTGAAAATAAAATTAAGAGACAGTCTATCTGCAATAGCATCAAAAAGTAAAATTCTGAAAATAACTTTAACAAAAGAAATGCTAGACTTGTACACTGAAAACTGCAAAATATTGTGGAAAGAAATTAAAGACGATAAAAAATGGAAAGACACCCCATGTTCACGGATGGGATGACAACATCATGAAGCTGGAAGTACCAACCATACCGACCTACAGCGTCACACGATCCCATTAACATCCCAGCAGGCGTTTTTTGGCAGAAATTGACAACCTGATCCTAAAATTTATGTGGAAATGCAAAGAGCCTGGAAAAGCCAAACAATCTTCAAAAAGAAGCACGAAGTGTGTGGACTCGTACTTCCTACCTTCAAAAATTATTACAAAAAAACTGGGCAGGCCCGTGGCTCACTCGGGAGAGTGTGGTGCTGACAACACCAAGGCCACGGGTTCCGATCCCATATAGGGATGGCCGGTTAGCTCACTGGCTGAGCGTGGTGCTGACAACACCAAGTCAAGGGTTAAGATCCTCATCTTAAAAAAAAAAAAAAAGTTATTACAAAAAGACTGAGCAGGTAACATGATTTGGGGCAAATTCAATTTGCTAATTACTTTTCTTATTCATTCTAAAAATATTTCTGAGTGGTTACTGTGCCCAGCATTGTGTCACGAGTTCAGGATTCAAAATCCCCAGGCTCAGAGGATGACAGTCTAGGGATCAGAATAGAAATTGACAGACACCTTCTGCACAGGCTGCTCTGGCCTCCTGTGGTGGTGCAGAGGGTCAAGGAAGGCTTCCTGGAGGAGGTGCCAACCCCAAAGGTTAAGTGAGAAAGGCAGGGCAGGGGTGGGGCTGAAGGGAGCCTTTAGGGCAGAAGGAAGAGCTGTGGGTGTCTTGGAGGGGTGGTGGCTTCGTGCCTCCCTGAATCAGGAATGAGAGAAGGTGAGAGTGGCTGCAGCCCTGGGGTGGGGACAGGTCCTGGGCAGGGATGCTGAAGGTGCTGTTGGGGTGGGGGCTGTGGCCACCTGAAAGGGTTTGGACATCAGCCCAGGGCACAGGGGAATCCCCCAAGGTTTCCTGGCAAAATTGTGTCCTTCCAAAGCCTCTCTGGCTGTGAATGGCACATGGCGGAGGGTGGCCTGGAAGAGAAGAATCCGAAGAGGCTTGCAGGGGCTGACAGAGCTGACCGGCCCGGGGATGGGCAGGTGGAGAACCGGCACGTGGAAGTCATGGTGCAGGTAGGTGGGGACAGGCCCAGGACGCTGGGAGTGGTGAGGGAGAGGGAGCAGCGGGCCTTGGGGCCTGAGTGCCAGGTGGGCTTGCAGGGCCCTTGCCTGAGATGCGCCCTGTTGGGGGTGACTCGCCCCGAGAGCTGCACACTTGTCGCCATGGGGATGCCTGTGACATCACACAGGTCTGGACTGCAGGACACCAGCCTTCCTTCTTGCCTCATGGGTGATCACTCTGGGGACAAAATGAACATCTCGTCCAGGAAGTAAGTGGGGAGTGACAGTCCTGTGCCCTGCGCAACCGAACCGTTGAACTCTGGCCTCAGCTGCTTTAAATAAGCATCACCCCCAGAGCCAGATTCACGGTGGCCCTAACTTGAGTAACAACATGCCCTGCTCGTAATCACCCCTCAGGGACCAGTTTGCCACAGCAGACTGAACTTAGGGCTACTTTCCTGGGAGCAGAGGAAGCTGCAGCCCAGCTCTGGTCTTGGGGCAGGTGGGCACGGGGGTGGGAGATGCAGGTGCGCTCAGGTGCACCCGCCTGCCTCCTGGAGGTGCCACCACCTTTGGTGCTTTCCCCTGGAGTTGCTGTCCCCATGGGGCATTCATTAAAGCTGCATGGGTGCAGGAAGCGGGCTGTGGGGCGTGGGTGGGAGCGTGATCTCCACGGGCAAGAAGAGGCCCCAGGGCGCCACCGGAGGCAGCCCGGCCCAGATACTGGAGGGGTCCATGCCCCACATGAGGAGGATGTCCCTCCCAGGATAGGGGAACCTGCCCTGTGGTGGTGAGGACACAAGCCCTCCGAGAAGGTAGGGGTCTCTGCCCCAGGGATGCCACTTCACGGATGCAGGCCTGCAGGGTGGGGAGAGCTTGGTGTGAGGCGGGGGCTGATTAGGGGGTCCTTCCATGTCCCCAGGCATGAAGGGTGAAGGCTTGGGGAGCGGGCAACCCCGGCCACTCCAGGTGGTGTGGTCCAGGCCAGCTCTGCCCAGGGTGAGCGTGGGAGGGCGGCCCCAGGGTGGGCGCTGCTTTGCGCCCTGACAGTGAGAAGCGTCTGCTGGGAAGTGTGGCCAGTGCCCTCCCCTGCCCTTTAAACCCACAGGAGAATTCTAGGACATCTGGGAATTAACCCGGGGTTAATCAGCATCTACATACAAAGCTACACAGTACTTTTCCAAAATAAAATATTATTTTAACCTGGAGTAGTTTCCTCTGGAGCAAACTGATTTAAAATAAAAAATAAAATCCCCATCGTCCCGTGCTTGGGCGTTTTTGTGGAGTTCCTTTGCCCTGAACAGCTGCTCTTCTTTTTGATTGTAGAATGCTGTGATCTGATGGATTTTGATAAAAGCCCAGGCTCCTTGGAAAGGTTGGCTCACAAATACAAGGTAAAATGACTTCCCCTAAAGCAAAGAGGGAGGGCTGGCCAGTTTCTCAGGTGGTTAGAGCACAGTGCCAAAAGAAGCCCAGGCTCCTTGGAAAGGTTGGCTCACAAATACAAGGTAAAATGACGTCCCCTAAAGCAAAGAGGGAGGGCTGGCCAGTTTCTCAGGTGGTTAGAGCACAGTGCCAAAACACCAAGGTCAAGGGTTCAGATCTCCATAACAGCCAGCCGCCAAAACCAATCAAAACAAAACATTATACAAAAAAGTGTCTGGTCCAAATAATACTCAGTATCCATACTGGGCAGCCGCCAAAAAAATCCCCCAAATATAATAATACCAAGTATGGTATGAAAGTGCCAGTCTTAGAAAATTAATACTGGGGGAAAAAAAAGAAAACCCTGTGATTTGTGCAGTAAAATACAGAACCTCATGTCCTTGCT
>NW_007727889.1:183489-185156 GCF_000696425.1 Galeopterus variegatus
GGGGAAAAAAAAGAAAACCCTGTGATTTGTGCAGTAAAATACAGAACCTCATGTCCTTGCTGAAGGACCTTACTGCAGGAGGGTAGAGCTGGCCGGTACGGGGACCGGACGGACCTTGGACATGGTGTGGTCAGCACCGCTCTCCAGCCAGCTGAGCCAACCGGGCAGCTCTTAGGATCATTTCCAGCCTCCTGACTTCGACTATTACACCTGCACAACTATTTCCTGAGCACCGACCCGGCTGGGGTGTGGAGGTGATGACGCCCTCCCCAGAAGGTGTTGACAGCCAGGGACGTTTATGGTTAGAAGCGCATGTGGACTTATCCCGGGAAACATGACTCTCAAGGGCTTCGGGCTCTGCTTGGTGCCTGGTCCGGGAATGGTGCTCAGATATTTGAAATCTGAACCAGATCTTAGTTTCAAGTGGGTGGAGAAGTAAAGCGACAGAATCCTGTGAAATGACAGACCCTTTCCCTGCTGCCTGGGATGAACGGACCTCAGGTTCACAGTCAAGCTCTACGCTCAATCAAGCCAATCCTTTTAGAAACCACTGCTGGGGAAAAGGAGTTTGGGAAATCTTTCAGAAGGCATTTTATTGTAAGGAGAGGGTGTCTGTTCTTGAACTAGAACTGTTGACGAGCTGGTGAATTTTGTTAAGTGAGAACTTCTAAATCGTGTATTTTTTTTTAAAGCAGAAATGCAGCACTGAGTCAAGCTCTGATCTAAACCTGAGGCCAACCTCGAGGTCAATTTGGAAGTCAATTTAGAGGTAACCTGTAACCTGTTCTGAATCCTGATGTCCCCCCCGTGCCTCTTCCTTTGGGGGCGGGGAGGCTGGACAGTTTTCCCTTTGCTCTTTCATGGTATGGAGGTTGGGGGTGAGGTGGCTTCCGATCTTTTTTCTCCTTTTGCCCAGGTCTTGAGAGTAGATTTGCTAAGCCCCTGTTTGTCAAAAGACCATTTTGCATCTGCTCCGACCCCTTTCCCTGGACCGGCATCTCTCCCTGCTCTTCTCCGAAGCTTGCTCCCTGGACCTTAGCTCCACCTTGCATTGGCAGCCCCACTCCTTGGATGTTCCCAGACTCCAGGTAGGACATTCACAGGCGGCTCTGGGTGTGGAGCTGGCTTGTCCTACCTGCTGCTCCTCCTGGGCAAGGGCAGGGTGACAAGGGGCTGGTGCAGGCCCGGGAGGTTAACTGAGTCTCAGGGCTGGGCTGCTCCCCCTTCCTCTCCCTAGGGGAATCCAGGACTCTGAGTCCCTGGGCTTTGGACTGTTTGGGTGAGGTCCTGGCCCGTCATTTTCCTCTTCTTGCCTTGTTGGCAGGCATTTAATTTTATTATTATTTTGAATTTTTTGCTGTTATCTGGTGTTTTAGTAATGCATTGAAACATTCTATTTACAAAGTCAGTTTTTAAAAGCTTCATTAGGAAAATTTACCAAGTGTTCAACTTGTGACAAATGTCAGATTACTACACTGACCCTTTGCTGTCTGGCAGTTGTACCCAGCAAAAGACAACAGAAGACCCCCGGTGATGCACCCATGTGGTCTCCCACTTGTGTTTTGCTGTTGGGCTTTTCATACTTCTGCTTAACAGCCACAGTTGTGTGAAGTCGGATCCAGGATGGACGAGGGTGGGGCCGGGAAGGAGGAGGGGCGGGGCCGGGA
>NW_007727889.1:186470-188023 GCF_000696425.1 Galeopterus variegatus
CTTTAAATGACAAGTTCTGACAGCTGAAACTGAATTCATCACGATTTGGTGTCTAGCCTGGGTTTTTGCCCATCTTTGGTGTTTAAATATTTGACTACAGATGGCTCCAGCCCAAACCGATGTCTTCCCGTCCTCCAGAGTGAACAGCACCAGGGTCTGCACTCGCGAAGTTCAAGTGGAAAGAACAGATTTGTCTTAGATGTCGTTTTCTCAGAGAGCCAGCCCTTCCTTATACCTAACAGCGTATTAGTTTTCTGTGGCTGCCATAATCAGTTACCACAAACTGGTGGCTTAAAACGACAGAAATCTGTCACAGTTCTGGAGGTTTGACAAGGCCCGACATCCAGGTGTCAGCAGGGTTGGGTCTGTCCGGAGGCCACACGGGGGAATCTGTTCTATGCCCGTCTCCAATCTCTGCCTTCCCTCTGACACCCCCTTCTCTCCTGTGTGTGTGTGTTTCAAATCTCCTTCTGCCTTTCTCTTATAAGAACACCTGTCGTTGGATTTAGGGTTCACCCTGAATCCAGGATAATCTCATCTTGAGATCCTTAACTTAATTACATCTGCACAGACCCAATTTCCAAACAAGGTGACATTCACAGGTTCTGGGAATTAGGACAGGGATCCCTATTTCAGGGGGCCACCATTCACCCCACTACATAGGGCCTCCTGACAGCATTTTGGACGAGACACAACACTGCCATCAAAGAAGAGAGCACTGTGTGTGGCATTCAGGCTTCCGCTGCCCCGGTGGACAGAAGATGCTCTCAGATAAAATGTGATTTTCCAGTGGCTGGGTGCCCTTTGAGGCTTGCGATTCCCTCGGGTGATGATGTTTGTGGGAGTGGGACGTTTAAGTGAAATGTTTATGTCAGGGCAGTGAACAAAATAGTAAACCAGCGTGCAGAGCAGGCGTCCTGAGCTGACTCCTTTTCAAGTGTTGTCACATTATGGACTCCTCACCCATTTGTCCCAATATACTGATGGGGAAACTGAGGCTGGAGACACTGTTTTAAACGTCTGATGTCACGCAGTTGAGCTGGTACCAGGCCTGGTTCTCGGACCTGGGAAGTCTGGTTCTAGATCAGTTGGCTCTTCAGCCTCCAACGGAATCTTTGTGGTTTCTGGCTCAGAGGTCTTAGTGGATGGGGGGTCCAGTTTAGCTGCAAAGGGCACTGCAGACGGAGGCCGGAGGGGCATGTTTTGGGGGAAGACGTGTTGGTTTGGGACATATTAGGTGAGAGGTCTCTGTGGACTCTGCATGCATTCATTCATCCAGCAAATATATATTGAGCCCTGACTGCATGATCAGAGTCGTGCTCGGCTTTGGGGACACAGCTGTGGACAACGCAGTAAAACCCCCAGAAATGGTGCAAAAGTCAGTTGAAAGGGACTGATGACAACCATGCCAGAGGAGGGAGACGCAGAGCATGTCAGAGAGTGTTGACCCAGGAGGGCATGCACGTGTCTGGGAGTGTGAGTGGGGGCGTGTGTGAGACAGTGGATGTGTGTCTGTGACAGTGTGTGACAGTGTGTGTGTGTGCGAGTGCGGG
>NW_007727889.1:188697-206337 GCF_000696425.1 Galeopterus variegatus
GTTGAAAGGGACTGATGACAACCATGCCAGAGGAGGGAGACGCAGAGCATGTCAGAGAGTGATGACCCAGGAGGGCATGCACGTGTCTGGGAGTGTGAGTGGGGGCGTGAGTGAGACAGTGGATGTGTGTCTGTGACAGTGTGTGACAGTGTGTGTGTGTGCGAGTGCGGGCGCCAGTGCACGGGGCCTCGGGTGTGGCTGGGGACAGCAGGGCTGTGGCTCTGGGCCGAGGCGGGGTCAGGGCAGCAGGGTGTGGCAGGAGACGGAGGTGGGACGCGGGGGTGGCCAAACCCCGGACACACAAGGAGGCAGAGTCAGTGTCCGCCAGCCATGGAGGTGTGGGGTTCGGAGGCGAGCGGAGTTGGGGTGCCGTGAAGTTTCCAGCCAGAGCCGCATGATGACCCCGGGCTGGGAGGGCCCTGGGACAGGCCAGGCTGCGGGGCCGGGCACGGAACTCAGAGACAGCCACCGCCCTGGTCACCTGCAGAGCCTGGCAGGTGCCTGGTGGGCTGTGGGTCCACTGGGTTGGAGCTTCGTAGACAGGACTTGCCTGAAGGTGGAGATTTGGTGGCTGTGGGGACAGACAGCCTAATGTTCTAAACTTTTCAGGAGACAATTTTCAAACATACAACAGGACAGACTGTCACAGCGAGCTCCTAGGACTGTCAGGTCGCCGCGGGTCCAGTTTCATTGCCCGCTCGCGCCCTGTGATCGTCTTCTAAAGAGGAGCTTTTTCATTTTTACTTAATTCTTTTTTTTTTTTTTTTTTGGCTGCTGGCCAGTCCAGGGATCGAACCCTGGACCTTGATGCTCCGACCTACTGAGCCACCGGCCAGCCCGGGGGCCTTTCTAGACAGAGCCAGGACAGCCCCACGGGCTAAGCGCGCAGCGGGTCATCAGCTGCCAGGCTGGGTGGCTGGGTTCGCCCCGCAGCTGGAGAGACGCCAAGATGCAGGAGCAGGGGCGGGAAGGGGGGTATAAAGCACAGGCTGGATTTGTCACTTAGGTGACTGGTGGCCTCAGCCCCAGGGCCAGATGGGAGTCTGGGGCCCGAAAGCCACTTCCACAGGGTGGAGGCGAGAGGGTGGGAGTGCGGGTGAGGAAGGGGCTGTCCTCCTTGGGCCTCCTCTTGGCTTAGTTGACCTCAGCTAGGAAAGTGCAAGAGTGACCAGGAAGAATGACAGGGGTTTGTGGGTAACCAGGTGACTTCAATAATAATAGGGTTGATTTCAAAGAATTATCCAGTAAATCTGCATGACAAGGGCTTCTCTTCCAACCTTCCAGGGTGCTGGTGGGGCGGTGGGGGATGGGAGAGGTACCTTGGGGTGGGTGTGTGGAGGCTGGGGAGGGGGCAGAGTGCTAGGGAGGGATTCTGATCCGGACTCTGTGCCTCTGGGCAAACCCAGCCTTCTTAGCCTCCGTTTCCCCATCATCACATCCATTAATTGAATTCCTACTAGGCATCAAAAACAACGTTGGAGCCTGAGCCATGTCATTTTGTTCATGTCCCCAAACCACACGACTGGTGAGGGTGGAGGTTTGACGCAGGACTAGTTCCTGGTGAAGTCCAGTGTGGCTCCAGGGCCTGGTGTTCGGTGGCTGCCCCTGGAGGAGCACTGAGAGGGCGCACAGAGGATGGGCCAAGTGCCCTTCGGGTCATATATCCATTTGCAAAGCGTTTACAAAGTGGATCTCCGCCTCCCGGTGCGCAGTGCTTGTGGTGGAATGTTTGCACAGGTGCTGGCGTGTGGCGCTTCGGCCTGGCACGCTCCTGGAGGACAGCCAGGCGGCTAATGGTGGGGGCTGGGGACCTCACAAAACTACTGTAGATCATTTAATAGTTTTTTTTTTTTAACCGTGTGCATGAAATGCCTTTTGATTGCAAAGTACTGTATCTATAATCAGCTCTAACCTGGTGCCAACCACCTGGTCTGGAAAACATGGGTCTGTGCTGACCCTTGCCCCTGGAGTGCAGCTGGGGACGGTGCAGCCTGGGGAAGCGAGGACGACGGGGGTGATCAGGCTCCTCTCCTTGCTGTCATTTCACTTTCTCGGTACTTTTATCCAGACTCAGCCTAGAGAGGGAGCTAAGGCAACTCAAGGGGTGCGTTCCTTTGAAGATCAAATTTAAGTAGGTTGGGGTGTGTCAAAGGGACGCAGGAGCCAACTGAACAAGTTCCAGCCAAAGCTGGAGCAAAATAATGTAGCATCAGATGAGAGCCCAATGCAGGAAAAAGCGAGTTCCTATTGATACAAAGGAATGATTGAATAAATAAGTAAATGCAAAGGAACAAAAATCTCCCATGCTGAGAACTGATGTAGGTTCATCTGCCTCAAAGGGACAAACTGCCTCAGCCAGGGGATCGAAGTCCCATCAACTGATACCGTACGTCGTGTTGACAGTGTGAGCCCTTGACGTGATGTGGGGAAGTGGCACTTCTCCTCTGGGGTCTCCCCCAAACCCCAAACCCCCGTTTATCCATGAGGAAAACAGTCCAGTTCCATTTGAGGGATATCTTACGAAATACTCAGCCAGTGCTCCTCCAAAGTGTCAAGGTCACCAGAATCAAAGCGAGCGTAAGAAACTGTCACAGCCCAGAGAAGGTGAAGGAGACGCGGTGACTGAATGTGATGTGGTGTCCTGGATGGGACCCTGGGACAGTAAAAAAGACAGTAGGTGATGACTAATGAAGTCTGAAGAGAGTACGCACTTCAGTAATACTAAAAAAACCCAAAAAGAACCCCCAAAAAACCCCAAAAAGGCAGATTTTGGTTTTCACTGGGAGCCTTTCCAGCCTGTACAATGGCAGTGAGTGTTGTGCACGTCACAGAGAAGCCACAGGGTCTGGGTCGTAGCATTTGCTGCTTTGCCAAACCTTTGCTTTATAGGCATCAGAACTGGGTTCCCAGGATCCCACTTCGGGAACACCTGGGTTGATCAGCGACCAGCCTGTGCCCTGTGGTGTGCGTTGGCACATTTGTAACGACCAGACCTTCCAACAGGGTTTAGCAGTTGCCGTCCCTCAAGATTCTTAAAGGAAGCAAGTGACATGAAACGCCAGAGGTCTGCAATCCCTGGTTCTCTTAGTGTTTTCTTTCTTTTTTTCTTTTTTTAAATCAGAGCGGCTGTTCTTTGTTCTTTTTCAGGTATATGGGCTTTTGTGAATTTTGTTTTGTTGTGAACAAACTCACCCTTAAGAAAAGCCCTCTGAGTTTTTGTGTCATCGTGGATAAGCTGGTTCCCCAGATTGCACTTAAATGTCTTCATCAGTTAAAAAACAAAAGGGCGTGGGGGCTCATCTGAACTGGAAGGGTGGCCTCCGAGTCCCCGCCAAGCTCTAACATTCCGGGACTTCAAGTGTCAATGCATTTGTGTGGCGTTTTCAGGTGAGGTTCTTTGCAGGGAGCACGTGCAAAGGAGCCTCCTCGAGCTGCAGTACTGATGCGTGGGCTGCACTGCGCGGCCACCAGCTGCCTGTGGGTTTTCTTCCAACTAAAAAAAATGTTCGGAAAACTCCCTAGATTGACCTTACTGAGGTGTAACTTAGTTACAGTGAGGTTCCCCCCTCCTGGCACCTGCTCTGGGTTTTGACACACACACACACACTCTGGACCCTCCCCTCCCACTGGCAACCACTGATCCGTGCTTGTCGCTGTGAACTTGATGTTTTCCAGTTAAGTGAGAAGCCTGCAGGGCAAGCATGGCCGGCCCGAGGCTCAGCCGGGCCAGCTGCATCAGGGTGGCGTTGGGCGCGGCCAGCACCCGGGCCAGCTTCCGCCGGAGGCAGAGGACCGCGCGCCATCATCGCTTCAAGGTGCTGTCCCGCTGCCACTCCCTCCTCCTTGTGGACATGGGGGCAGGGTGGGGACAGGTGGAGGGAGCAGCAGCCCTGAGCTGACCAGGGGGTCCAGGCCAGGAACCCCCTCCCTGGAATTGTTCATCTCAGTGGATTTTGGCTTGCCTGTAAAGAACCTTTTTCTCTTCCAAAAACTAAAGGTGTTCACATTCCACTGCTTTAAGTGTTGTTTGATTAAGACAAAACAAAACAGTTGCTCTCCTGGGGAGCCTGGGGTTAGCAGGGAGTATTCTAGAATACCCAACACCAAACCCGAGTTCTTCCAAGGGACTCTGAGCAAGGCCTGGGACCTCTCTGGGCCTTGGCTCCTGCATCTCTGGAGGGGGTGGGTGGTGGGAGACAGGATCTAGTGTCTTCCCTGATCTTCTGACTTGGGGTCCAGAACAAGTGCCAGGGTGCTCTGTGGAAGCCATAGGTCATGTTGTCTCCTCTCAATGTGAGAGTGAGCATACGCAGCCGCTAAGTCTGTCTCCTCACTGTATTCCTGGTTCTACTTTTCCTCTTTGCAGCTGCCCAGGTTTGCATTTTAATCCCTTGAACCAAACCCTCCAAGGGGGCCTGCACCTCTGCTCAGGTTCCTGAGAGATGTCTGCCCACATCCTGCCGTGGCTACTGTCCTTGACAGTCTGGCATGGCAGGGACTGCTGGCGTAGGCTGTGGGCACCCAAGTCCCCTGAATACTAAGCTGTTGTCTGCCAACCTTGATAGAAAGGAGCATCCCAGCCTGGTTTTTCCAGGTCATTCACAAAAGGAATCACATGAACTTTGCTGAAAGTATCTGGAGAGAGGTGTTACAGAATGAGCCAGCAGCCAGATTTTCAGTTAGGGAACGGTGGGGCCTCCCCAAATCCATGTTCCCAGATGCCCCCAGAGGGTCTTGCCAGCAGACCTTTGTAAGGAGAGGCAGTCTTGGGCTGCTGTGTGAACTCTTCTGCACAGTGGCCCTACTATGTTTCAGAAAAAACTTCACTTTGATATTTAAATTGTATTTTCTCTTTCAAATTTTGTTTAAATAAGAATGTGTGTGTGCCTGCAATTAGTCTCAAAATGAATCTCAATCAAGATTAAAACCAAGCCCAGTAATTAATTCAGGTGTTGTTAACACCTGGTCTCATGGTGTCGTAAGATATACCAAGTAATGCTGAAGAGCAGGTTCTACATGCTGTTAAATCATTCAGTAAAATGTAGTGAATCAATGCCCCAGCCTGGCACCTCTTTTGTAAGTATAGTCATTGTTGCTTTGCCTCCCATCGATTTGTCACCCCTTTTCCCCTGGGTGACAGAGCCACCAAAGATTACTCAAAGCCCATCTCTTCTGAGCAGTGAGATGCCCCAGAAAGGGGTTAATATCCCAGAACCCTCAAGCATGAGGCATTCCTTCCATTTGGGAAATTAACCACGAATTGGGGTTCTCTTCCCGCATTTATTCTCCAGACCACCAAGTTACAGGAAGAGACATAGTTTTAACAAGTTTAACAATAGAAGCTTGTAACATTCAGCAAAAACAAGTCAGATGACATTCTATTAGGTAATTAAATGATCCACTAACAAAAGCTTGATTTTAGCAAACATTCCTTCTCCCTCCACAGTTTCCCAGTATCTTTACATATCAATCAGTAACTAGTCTGTCTTTGAGCCAGCAGCCTTGCTGTGTTACAATTCTCTATCTAACCAGAGAGACTAAATAGCCTGGGGAAAATTTCCTGTTTTTTGTAAGGTAAATATTTGAAACTGCAAGGTTTTGGAAAACCAGGCCCTGTGAAGTACATTTGCTTTATGCATCCTCTACAAGTCATCCCTCAGTATCCACCAGGGATTGATTCCATGACCCCCTGAGGATTTCAAAATCCAAGGATGTTCAAATCCCTTATATAAATGGCATTGTATTTGCATATAATCTATACACATCTTCCTATATAGTTTAAATCATCTCTAGATTACTTAAAATTCCTAATACTATGTAAATAGTTGTTATACTGGATTATTGATTTATATTGTTTTTCATTGTTAATATTTTCCGTCTGAGGATGTGGAACCCACAGATGTGGGGGCCGACTGTACTGTCCGCTGTGTGTTCATTTGCTCTCTGAGAGCACCTCACCTCCCCCTGCACCCCAAGTCTTGTCCCTGGGGCCTCCTGGCCTCTGGGGTGCTACCTTCTCTGTGGTGGGATCACAGGAGGCTGGCTTTGTGAATTCCAGCAATTCTGATCAGTTTCTGAATTTGAAATGATTACAGTTGCCCACAGACTATGGTGTTTATTTTCATTTTTTTTTTTTTTTTTAAATAAAAAGTAGTGACAGCTGTGTAAAGAGGAAATGAGCTCTCTGGGGAGGTTTTCACCACCTGAGAGAAATGACCATGGGAGGTCCCTGCATTAACTCAGCTCTGGACCAACCTGGGGTGTCTTTTCCACTGTGCTTGCATGTGCATGCCTGTGTGTGCCTGCATGTGCCTGCGTGTGCACGTGTGTGTGCCTGCATGTGTGTGTGCCTGCATGCATGTGTTTTACTAAAAGCACAGTGTCAAGCAAGGGGTGAAATAACTGGAGGTGTGCATGTATTTAGTACATGCTAACTATTACACTGATCAACCTAATCGTTTAGCCGTCTTCACCAGGGGACCTCTTAGCATATCTAGAAGGACATTTCCACATAGCATTGGAAGCCCATAAAAGTGCAGCTTGCCTGCTTTTTAGTTCAGGGAATGATGTTTATGTACCAACTGTTCAGATCGTCCCAGGGGACTTAGCTTTCTCTGGAAACCTTTACTGCTAGAGCCACTCTGTCAGGAACACTGATGCAGGAAGCAAAAGAAAGGAAGACTGATGGGCCGGCCCAGTGGCGCACTCGGTAGAGTGTGGCGCTTGGGAGTGCGGTGGTGCTCCCGCCGAGGGTTCGGATCCCATATAGAGACCGGTCCGCTCACTGGTTGAGCGCGGTGCGGGCGCGACACCGAGGGTTGCGATCCCGTTACCGGTCACGAAAAAAGACAAAAAGGAAAAAAAAAAAAAGGAAAGGAAGACTGAGAACTAGGAAACTCTGGCGTGAAAGGTAAGGGTAAAGAGGGGTGTTTCTGGGCATCCAGAAAGCTCCTCAAAGCCCCCTTTGACCAGTGGTCATAGTGGAAACAGGAGTTTAGTGGCCCTGAGGGGTTGTATGATTTGCTGCTGCTTCTCAGGCATGTTGCCTTCTAGAATGGCCCATGGGCATCTTTGAAGACAGCATTTGAATTTAAATTCTCTTAGCTATTTTCCAGCCACGTTGGCCAGCCAGCCCTCTGCGAGGGGTGGGGGCTGCACAGAATGTGCCCTGCAGGCCCTGACTCAGGCAGCTGGCAGCAAGGGGTGCATATGCACAGCTCTCAGGGAGCCAGGCAGGTGGAGGGAGCAGGACTCAGGGGGTTGCTTTGTCCTTCAGCAGGAAAATAGCACCTTGTCTTTGGAGGAGATGTTAAGAGGTGCGATGAGCTTGGGCCCACTGTTGGTGGCAGGGCTGGTTTGGGCAAAGTCTGCCAGGTCTGTGCCCAGTGCTGGGTCTTGGGCTTTTCAACAAGGCTCAAGCTAGGCCCCTGCGATGGTGGACTCATGGGTGCTATGGAATATTGATCTAAAGCATTTTTAAAATTCACTTGCAAGGCAGCCTGCAAAACTTGCCAGTATCAATGATGGACAAATAATTTGTGCATTTGAGTGTTGTACTTTTTCTCATGTCTGGAATTGCTAATGGGCTCAGAACCATGTTTGTCATCAGTTTTTAGATCCTTACAATGGCGATTCAGAAGATATCCTCTGTCGTTCCAGCTTCAGTTTCAACACCTGCCCTCTGGGTGATATGAACTGTAACGTGGCTTCCTATGCACTGAAGTGGAAGAGTCCAGAAGAAGTGAATTTAGAAGACTATTTCTCATTGAAAACTCCAGACCCCATCAAGAGAGCCACTGGCTGGGACCCCACCCCCCTGGAGGCCAGCGACGTGGACATGCAGCCCGAGGACTCAAGAATCACGGAGGAGGACTGGGAGCCCAGGGCAGCCAAACACCTCCTCACGACCGGGGAGCCCTCTGAGAATGGCAGACACATGCTGAACAGAGCCAGGGGGACACGGCCGCCACCCAGGCTCGGGAGCGAGAGAGACAAGGGGCCCAAACTCTCACTCTCCAAGAGAAAACTGGAACTTCTACTTGTGGAGCCTGAAAAAAATAAAAGGAAGAGGCAGTATGTGGCCTAATCCCAGGTGAGCCAATTTAGATCAGGAAGTCCTAAGGCCAGCCACGTGCGGGGCCAGGGACTCACGTTGACAAGCATAAAGAAAAATTTCTTCACGAAATGTGGCCCTTTTTATTTGTCTTAAATAATAAACAGGTCCCCACCACCTAGCTGAAAACTGGGTTTCCAATTCAGGGAAGGCCCTGGGTGGCCCTTGCTGACCCCACCTCCCCTGAATACCAGAGATTTCTTTACTTTTACTAAATATTTCTGTGTCCTTAGACTAGTGATTTTTTTTTTTTTTTGTCTTTTTGTCTTTTTTCGTGACCGGCAACGGATCGCAACCCTCAGTGTCGCGCCCGTACGGGACCGGGACTGGCAATGGGATCGCAACCCTCGGTGTTGCCCCTGCTCCTTGCTCAGCCAGTGAGCGGCCGGTCTGTATGCGGGATCCGAACCCTCGGCGGGAGCGCCGCCGTGCTTCCCAAGCGGCGCACTGCAGCAGTGCGCCACCGGGCCGGCCCTAGACTAGTGATTTTTTTGAAACCTTGGCCCATGGGGTCCTTTGTTCTCCACCCTACCTTGAATCTTTGCTATGACCTTTGAACTTACCTCTTACACAGCGAACTTCAGGACAGGGGCTGAGCTCTTGGGGCTGACAAGACTGAGCTCTACAAGGAGCACTTCAACCAAAACAAACGGGACCGGATGAGGAGCTGCTCTGTGCACTTGCCGAGGCTGAGGTTTCAGGCCGCGGTGAGGGCAAGCCAGCGACACTTTACACTAAGTGCCCTCGGCCCTGCCCACTGCTCCTGCTGTGTTAAGAAACCTCCTTCCACACACTCCTGTTCATATTCCTTATTCATACTATTCACAAGGCAAAGATGTTCTGAGCAGTTAGTTTTGCCTCAGCCTGAGTGATCAGGTCTCAATGCACTAACGAGGTGGTGGTTTTTCCCCTTTCCCCATTTCCGTGGGGTTTGTTTTTTCGGTGGCCAACCGGTATGGGGATTGAACCTGTGCCCTTGGTGCTAGCAGGACCATGCTCTCCTGAGCGAGCTGACCGCCAGCCATTTCTGTGGATTTGTTCACTGAGCTTCTTTCTTCCTAGTTGGCACGAGCTTAGCAAGTCTGGTGCTAACCCTGGTGGACCTGTCCTCTCCGAGCCTGGTGCCCTTGGCACATCCCAGGACCACGCTGTTCCCAGCACCAATAAAAGGGTTGCCCACCTTGAGGAGCTGCTTGTTCATCCTGGTGGGGCGCTGCCTCCTGAGCCCTGGCCGCCTTTGCCTCCTGGGCTGTGAACTGGCCCCTCGGGAGGTGCTCTGTTCGGGCAGCTCCCCCAGGCCCCTCAATGGGTACAGCCCTGCTGACCCTTTCTGCCAGGCGAGGACAGGTGGGGCTGGTGGACTGTTCAGCCGGGCCCTCCTGGCCTCAGGGCAAGTGGGTGGGCCTGCCGCTCCCAGGTGTGCCCCCACAGTCCCCGTGGAAAGAGCTGGGGATGAGGTGACCCTGGGACCTGGGCGTTGTCGGTGGAGTGTTAGGTTTGCAGGCAGCAAGGAAAAGCCTTTGGTGCTCCTCGGGGTGTCCATGTGGAAGCCCTTGACCTTGGGAAGGCTCCATCCTGGACCTGGGTTACCTGCGCCCTTCCCAGGTGGCCCTCAGTGGTGTGTCCCAAGGCTGGGGCTGCTTCTGCTCATTGACTTTCAGGCAGGGTCAACTCCACTCCCACATCTTGGGAGCTTGCCCTGCGTTCCCTTCCCAGCCTGGGGTGGCCTTTGGGGCTTTGAGACAGAGCCCTTCTCTGTGCTCCTAAAACCTTATTCTGTCACCATACCACTTCATGCCCCTCACCTGTAAAAAGGGTGGGGATGTTAGACTTGGGTGAGAATGTGTCTTTTGTGGGCTCTCCTCACCGTCACGGGCACGGTCCCAGCTGTTCTTGGGCAGAGCCTGCAGCTTGGCTCACCACTCTTGCTGCAGAAATGCCCAGGTCTACGGCCACACCGCCCTGAACACACCCAACTGTGTCTGATCTTGGAAGCTAAGCAAGGTTGGGCCTAGTTAGTACTTGGATAGGAGAAATGCCAAGAAACCTTATTTACTGGTGCAGAGAAAAACCTAAAAGGGCCCGCATTTTAGTCAAATAATTTTGGACTGCAATCCAGCCACCTAGGGGATCCCTTGTGGGAAATTCCAGAGCCGGTGGGGAGGCTGCACTGATTCTAGCCTGGATGCTCCACAGACGCCATCTGAGGGTGGGGTGGAGGCTGAGTGTCCACTTAGAGTGGACTCAGACCATCACTCTGCTAGTGACCAATCCCTGCTCACGCTCACCAGGTCGAGGGTGGCCCATGTGGCCTGTGAGAAAGCCTGGGCCTATTCCCAACTGACCCCAGGAAGTCTCGAAAGACACCGAGAGCCCAGAAACCAGTTTCTGCACATGGACCACCCCTGCTACCCCCTCCAGGTGAGCACGAAAGGCAGTCAGTTGTGTGAGCCACTCCAAAGTCACCATGCTGGAGTTCTGGGGGTGAATAGGCCAGGGCTGAGAGGGCCGGCGGCAGAGCGGATGAGGCCAGCAACATCCTTGTCTGTGGAGGAGAAAACACTGCTGGGCTCCACCTCGAGGGGCTGTGCCAAGTCCGGGGCTGTGCCGAGTCCAGGCCTCTAGCCAATCCACAAGGTGCTTGGGTCAGGCCTCAGGAATTGGTGACTATGGAGCGGGGCTGGCGGTCTCTGTGTCTGTGAAGGGTCCCCAGGCTCTTAACTCATGAGCACTGTGGCTCCCCAGAGTGGGGCTTGCTCTCCCTGAAATGCTCATGACAAAAGCAATGGCAGGGGTGCGGCTGATTAGCGGTCAGTGAGAGCTCGTGTTGACGACACCAAGGTCCAGGGTTCGATCTCTGTACCATCCTGGGGCAAAGGGGAAAAAAATTTTAAAAAGCAAGGGGCCTGAGGGAGGCTGAGAGTGGCCCCGGGAAATCCGGCCCCCAGCCGGATGTCTGCTGGGTGAGGACCCAGGGGCTCCCTGCCCCCAGACCAAAGCTGAGACAGAAGAGATGGGAGCCAGGTCATACTTAGTGTTTTATTTCATAAAACAAACCATGCCATCAACCCCCTAAAAACACGTCCTTGTATCTTTCCAATTTCCACCATTCCCAACCATCACTCCATTCAGTCTCCTCCAACCTCAAACCAACCACTTTCTTTTCATGACTTCATCTCTTCCGAACATTCTAATAATGAATAAGTGTTAAATACTGGATTTTACTATTACAGAAAGGGGAAACTACAAAAGTTTAGTTTTACTCTGTGCACAAGACCGCAACACCACGCTCGTAGAAGCTGCGAGGATCTTCCTTTGTGGCAATTTCAAAGTCTACAGTGAAGATAAGGTCTGCACGGGTGAAGTTCAGGTAGACAGGTAAGGTCACCTGAAAGAGGAACAGCAGAGGTGTTTATTGCTGACTTAAGGGAAAGGCAAGCACACCGAGACTGTTGCCAAGAGGCAGCAGACGGTGACTTTGGCAATAGGGAGAAGCCGATTTCCAGTTATGAGCAGAACCTCAGGTACAGAGATGGAGAGACGACTCCATCCCGGTAGCTAATGAGACTCCCGTGGGCACCTCCCTGACCCCGGAGAAGGAGGGTGGCCACTTACCACATTCGCCTTCTTCTCGGCATTGGTTTGCTTGACCCAGCGCAGCTGTGTCAGGGGGAGTGCGGTCGAGATGGCGTGGGACAGCGACAGCTTGTTGTTGTTGCATGTGGCCCCCTGAAGCTTCAACCCTGCAAGGAAGAGGCCAGAGCCCAGTCTGGGGTGAACGCACAGCTGCATGGGGCCCTGACAGGCTGAGAAACTGGGCAGCTCTAGAGGGTCACCAGCTGGTCACTGGAAACACGTTCATTTTGCAACAATCATCTAGGACCACCAGAGCCACCCGTGGGTAGTCAGGTTGCTGAGCAGGAGGCCCGGGTGCAGGAGGGTGACCTTCAGAGAAGAATCAAGCCAGAGTGGCCGAGTCCGAGTCTTTTCTGTGAGACTCAACTCACCTGTGACCCCAAAGCTGCAGGCATCGAGGGCAGCACTCTGAGAGGTGGTAACATTGACTTCCAGGCAGAGCTCCTCCAGGGACCAGCTGTTGGCCTGGGCCACGTACTGCCTGGTGGCGGTGATGTATGCCTCGGGCACAAACAGGCCACCCAGGCACACATGGATGTTCTGCAGGAAGAAGCAGCGCCCACCGGGGAGGAGCTTGGGTCAGTCTTGGGCCCTGTGCTTGGCCCCAGAGCTTTCAAAGGACCATGCAGCTCCACCCAAGCCTGGGACAGCTGAACCCCCCACCCGCTTTTCAAAAACGTCTTTTGCCACCTTTAGCTCCTTGGCACCGCCAGATGCGGCAGCCAGTGAGATGTTCTGCAGCTGTTTGATCCTCTCGCTGAAGTCGGACACCCACTGGATGACGGTCATGCCGGCAGGCACTGTGTAGTGCGACCAGCTCCGAGGCAAGATCCCTGCAAGCAAGGCACAGAGACCCCAGGGCTTGGTGTCTGTTCTGATGATGCCCCTGGTATAAACGGGGATGAGCCTACAGGTGCTCCCATGCCCCAAGCTGCACCCACACACACGAAGCCAATGACACCTTGGCCACCTCTCTTCCTGCTGCATCTCTGCCCCTAAAAGCTGCCTATCCCTCTGTATCACTCTCCACTCAGATGGCCCAGTGTGTCCCAGACCAGTGCCACTTCTTGTGAATTTGGAAGACCCTAATCATGTCCAAGTAAAACCACAGCTAAAAATTCACAACACAAGTGGCTCAGCATTCCAGGCAATTTGGGGTCTTGGGGCCAGTAGGAGAATCCCAGGGGCTCCCTGCACCTCTGACTCAAGCCCCCCAGCCTGCCCTGTCCCTGCTTGTCCTCTGTCTGGGTCCAGCCCTGATCTTGGCAGTCCCAACCCACCACCAGCCCCTGCTGGACCAGGACCACCACGATCCCTATGTACTGTCTTGGAAGAGCCCTAAAACACCACAGAAGTTGCATAAAGATTTTAGTCAATGTTAAGTGATTCAGCATTCTCAGGAATTTCTAAGGCCTCCTTCTGCGCCCCTGAGGGTAAGAGCACCGAGCTGCTCTCAGAGGGAGGCCTGGCCAGGGCCTAGTCATCATGTGTGGTTTACAGAGCACATCAGTGCTCTGAGCAGGAGACACAGGAGCAACGGTGTGCACCTGGGGGTCTGACAAAGGCCTGGCCACACTGGTGCTGAGCTCGCCGGCACCCACGGGAGGCCCACATGTTAAATCCAATCTCTAACGCACCTTTCACCAGCTCGTTGATAAGTGTGCGCAGGTAGTTGGTCTGCTTCTTTTTTCCTTCACACACCTGGACGACGTCAGCAAGATCCTGGCGGACGTCTTGAAGTAATTTGGCTCCCATCTTCACTTCTCTCTCAAAGAACCGGAACAAAGGATCCTACATTGTTCAGAGAGATCAAGCCACAATGAAGAGAAGAGAATTCTCCAGCAGAAAACAGAAGCAGTCAAGTAACTCAGCCTTGGCCACCCAGAACTGGCAGCCTGTCTCTGATCAGCAGCAGCTTCCCCCAGTGCACGACAGACCTCGTGAGTGAGAGCCAGCCAGAACCGCTACAGCCCTGCCTGCCCACTAGCGACTCTCCATGGAAGGGCTGCTGCCGCTTCCTTGTAAAGCCATTTACCTATCTCACAGAAGAGAGCAGCCTTCTACAGTATTCTGCGACTCTTCACAAGGGCTCACCCATCTGGCCCCGCCTGCTTGGAAACCACAGCTCGCTGCGCTCGCTACAGATGACCTGGCTGAGCCCACCGCAAGCACACGCGCCTGTGCGGCTACCTTGATGTTCTCTACGGTGCGCTTGAGGTGGCTCAGTGTCTGGGGGATGAGCTGCAGCCAGTTGGACGCGGTGGTGTGCAGTGTCCGCATCCAGGCGGGACGCCCGTCGGACGTGGCGTCAGTCCTCGTTTTCTTCTCAGTCTCCGCGTACGCCAGGTCATCCTCATCCTCCAGCATCTGCATCTTCAGCATTTTACTGATCATGTCCACGCCTGGGCCACAATCCCAGAGAGGCATGTGGACAGGGGGCGGGTGGGCAGGAGACCAAGGAGGAGAAAGGACATGAATGTAAAGACCACATGACAAGTGTACATAGAATCCCTACAGCGACCGAAAGCTACTAAGTTGGTGCCTATATCTAAATTCAGGAAATGGCCTGGCCAGAAAGGTAAGGAGACAAATACAGAAAAAACTGTCACCAGGTCAAGTCCCTGACTCTTAAAGCTGAACCAGTGTCCTGAGTCCAGAGACTGGGGTGAGGCTTCTTCACGACTCCCGAGTCCACCGTGAATCCTGCAGCCTGATCCTGCTCTGGTGCCCTCCATGAATGAGCACGAGTAAGAGAGGGGCTCTGGGGCCAAGGGGCCCTGGGAGGGGATACCTCTGAACACTGTGTGGCTAGGGCTACCCTAAACCATGAGGTGCCTCCAGTGTTCCAGGACTCTGCCCATCCCCTGGGTGTGGCCCTGTCCCTTACCCAGAAGGTGCCAATGGTCAGTTCCTGAGCAGCACTGCCTCCTGGAGGCTTGACTGCATGGAGGCAGAGCTCCCCAGTTACATAGGCTCTTCAAGCCTTGGGCACCATCACTGCTGTGGGTGGGGCATTCACAGGGACCCAGCTGCAGAGGCCAAGTCATGGCTCACGGCAAGCGACACCCAGCACCAACTGCAGTACGAACCCTGTAGAAGATAACACACCTACCCAAGCTCCTGGAAACCTCCTGGCCCCAGACCTCAAGCCCTCCTTCACCAGACCCACATGACTTAACTGTTAACCATCCCAACTTCTCATCCTGAATAATCAGCTCAGCTGGGAACCCCAAAGCCACGTGGCAAGAATGCGCTCTATGCAGACACTGCCTCCTCACAGGAAGTCTCATCTGGCACCTGAGGCCAGCTCAGCCAAAAGGCAAGCCCCGCATCCAGGAGCTCTCTTCATAGCACCGAAGAGACAGTCTGGGACAAGTCGATACTGTGTTACTAATTAGCTGCATGAACCTGAGCAAATTTCTTGTCTTTTCTGGGTTTTTCCCCATAAACAAATTTTAGATTAGATCAGTGGTTCTCAAACGTGCACACAGTCACCTGGAGGATGACTTGCTAGAGCAGACGGGTGCTCCCCTCCCCAACTCTGACTGAGCAGGTCCAGGACAGGGCCTGAGAATGTGCGTTTCTAAGAAGTGAGGCTGATAGGGCTGGTCTGGGGAGCCAGGCTTGGAGAACCATTGATTAGGTGATGTTTTAGCTCTGTTCTGGCTCAAAGTCCTTGAATAGTCTTGAATGACAACTCATAAGTGAAAAGAAAAAAAGACTGATAAAAAATGTACTCTAGGAAAGAGACTAATGGTTTTAAAATCTCTTTAATGTCTACCAGGTGCTTTTCAACTGATTGAAGAAGAAAAAAAGTACCTTTTTTAAAAAAAGATGACCGGTAAGGGTATCTTAACTTTTGACTTGATGTTGTCAGCACCACCCTCTCTCAAGTGAGCCACAGGCTGGCCCTAAAAGTAACTATTTTTGAATGTAAGATGAGAATCTAAATGCAACTTCTGGACTTCATTTACATAACATCCAGCTTTTTCTCCAGAATTGAGTCTGCGATGCAGAGAAGACACCTATTTGAGCTGATGATGTTCTTGGCCTCCCCTAGGAGTGCAATCAGGAGTGGCTAGAACCCAGCAGGGAACGCCGGTGGTCTCAGGAGCTGTTCCCTGGCTACCCACCCTGGGTGGTGAGGAGGACTCTCTCAGCGTTGTTGGGCAGGCCCAGCCAGGAGGGCGTCTGTGTGTCAGGAAGCAGCTCCACCCACTGCACAAACTCCTCTCGCCTGGAAAACCAGCACATTTGGAAACAGTGTTAGGGGCTGCCCTACACAGAGGCCAGATGCCCCCTGACGTCACCACTATCTCCATCCCAGAAGGCAGCTGCGCACCTGATTCCATCTGGCATTTGGATGTCTTTATGCCCGTCGACCTTGCATGCCAGCTTAAACTCACTGTCAAAACTCTTGGTCGTGAACAGACGCTCCAGGAAAGTGTTGAGCAGACGCTGGTCAAACTCATTATCCACACGCCCGCCATAAATGGACTGGGCCATCAATGTCTTCAGCGCGGACCATGGGATCTTATCCGGCGAGACGTTCTGCCTGCCCTGTGAGGGAGGGCTGGGCTAGGCACGGGTGGCATGGGAGGTGCAGCTTCCTCCCCTACCCTCATGTCTAACAGGTAACTCCCCATGTCTGCCACAACATGTCAGCCTGTTCCTCCAAAGCTGAGCCCATCACCCTGCCACCGTGACCTGCCACATCTCCATGTGTGTCTTCCTCCCTCCTCAGCAAGCACGTCTGACACAGCACGGACCACACTTACCTTGGCCGTGTCGTCCAGCCACGTGTCCACTGTGTCGCAGGCTGACCGCAGGTCAGACTCTCCAAATTCGTATTTCTTTGACCAGCCCAGCGGTGCATACCGTAAGCGTTCTTGGATGATAGCATGGAACCAGGCCAGCAGGAAATACAAGCGAGCACGCTCATTGGGAGACTAGAAGGGGAACAGAGTCATCAGAAGGCAGCACTTCTTTCTAAGAAAACAGTGTAGCTACTATACCAGAAGCAAAGCTCTAAAAAGAGCCGTCCACCAACTAACATCGAAACCACCCTGAACTTCAAGGCTTAATAAGTAGCCAATTAATACGAATACTGTTGCTAGGAAGCAAGTATGCCAATTTTTCTATTAAAAAAGATGTGATTCAATGACACTGTTGAATTTTTTCAACCAACAGAAAATTCCATAGGAGAAAGAAGATGGATTTTCTAAAAATATCAGAAAAGGGGGACTATGGCACAAAATCAAACAGTACTTAAGAAATACAGATAGAACTGATGCAAAATTCTTGCCACAATCCGCCCCCTCTCCTGTTGCCCAAGCGTATCGGTCTTTACTTGGCACTTCGGAGGGCTCTGCTAGGCCTCTGGGGGCCCCTGCTTGGGAGAAGAGGAGATCACCTGCCATCCTCTTGGGGACACAACACTGGGTTCGTTGTGGGTGTGTCTGCTCATCTAGGACCTAATCATCATATACCATTACCAAACACCATGTACATAACTTCCACCTGCTGAAAGGAAGGGATCTGTCCACAGCTCAGAAGTAAACTTGCCTGTGCAATCCCTCATTATATCTTTGCTGGGAAGCACAGACCTGCTTCTGAATTCAGTGATGGGACTTTGTATCCTTTGGGTTTTTAGGAGAAAGGACACCAGGAACACGTGATCTTTACCTTGCATATTCGTGAGACAGGGATACTGCTGAATGTCCTCAGCATGTTGGCCTTCACTCCTGGTGGTGGCTCAAACACGAAGATGCGACCAGCGCGGAGCAGATTCACAGGCACCTAAAGGAGAACGTGGCTCCTGTTGCTGCTCTGGTTCTGATGCAGGCATTTGCTCTGCTACACACCCACCCATCCACCCCCCGCCCCCCTAC